>NC_045435.1:156797796-156815322 GCF_002776525.5 Piliocolobus tephrosceles | reverse complement strand
CTGCCTCAGCCTCCCGAGTAGCCAGGACTACAGGGGCCCGCCACCTCCCCTGGCTAGTTTTTTTGTATCTTTTTTTTTTAGTAGAGATGGGGTTTCACCATGTTAGCCAGGATGGTCTCGATCTCCTGACCTCATGATCCGCCCGTCTTGGCCTCCCAAAGTGCTGGGATTACAGGCTTGAGCCACCACGTCCAGCCTGGTCAAAATACTTTTAAAAATATTTTGCTGGTATTTATTTGCTACTTTCTTTTATAGTAACAAATATTTGTGGACAGCTTACTATATTGTAGGCATTGTTTATATCCACAACAGTGAACAAAATATAAAATTTCTGACCTCATGAAGCTTACCTTTCAGCAAACTGTTGTTAAAAAATTCGGTGACTTTCAACAACAAACCATTTATTTCTTACTCACAGGTCTGTGGGTCACCTGTTAGTTGTCTGGGCTTGGATTTAATTTTCTAGTGTACTTTTTAGACTTTTTGTTGAATATCATACTTACAGAAAAAGCACAAATCATAAGTGAGGAAACAATTATGTAACCACTACTCAGGTCAAGATAGATAACATTTCTATTATCTGATAACATTTTTATTTAGAGTTTTTGCAATTACATTAAAAAGTAAAGTTTGGTCTTCTGGTTAGACAGGCTACTAAATAGGATTATTGTACACAGTTATAGTTCTTTCATTCCCTCTGCCTCCAACTCCCACCTTTGCTGTGGCTTCACTGAGGATGGAGTATAGGCCACCACCGCACTGATAGTTTGTGAGTTGCTTTGGCCAGTGAAATGTGAGCAAACACAAGAGATGTCACATTCAGCCTTGGTTTGGCTTGACTTCTTACAGTGTTATCCTTCTCCTTAAGAAGACCATTTCTCTGGAGACAACATGTGGAACAGAAGTAACCCCAACCTGTAGCCTGAAGCCAAGCCTAACCAAGCCCAACCAAGCTTTGGATAATGGACAGACCTGTAGCCTGTGTGGAAAGCCACTGAGATTTTGTTTGTTTGTTTGTTTAAAATTGTTATGTAGCATTCTTGCAGCAGGACCTCACTAATACAGCCAGCTTTATTAAATGAATTGGAAACATTCTCGCTTTTTCAATGGGCTGATTTTCTTTAAAGATCAAAAAGAAAAACGCAAAAACTCAGCCATTAACCCATCTGATACTAGTATGTTCTTCAGTGGTAGATCTTTTATCACCTTTCCTATCACGATAATTGGTCTTTTGAAATTTTGTATTTTTTCTAGGACCAATTTTGGAAACTTATTTCCAGAAAATTTTCGATTTTCTCTAAGTTTTTAAATGTGTTCTTGAAAACTTATGTGTAATATTCTTTATAATTATTTTATTTTATTTTCTGAGGTAGAATCTTACTCTATTGCCCAGGCTGGGGTGAAGTGGCATACTGTTGGCTCACTGCAACCTCTGCCTCTCAGGTTCAAGCAATTCTGCCTCAGTCTCCTGAGTGCTGGGATTACAGGTGTACACCATCATACCAGCTAATTTTTGTATTTTTAGCAGAGATGGGGTTTCATCATGTTGGTCAGGCTGGTCTCAACCTCCCAACCTCAGGTGATCTGCCCACCTCAGCCTCCCAAAGTGCTGGGATTACAGGCATGAGCCACCGTGCCTAGCCCCAATGTTCTTTATAATTATTTTAATCTCATCTGCAGTTATGTTTCCTTTCTCATTCTTAGTCATGGTTTTGCACTCTCCTTCCTTTGGTCGAAGGATTAAGATCAAGTTTGTGAAAAGGTTTATTTCATTCACCTTTTCAAAAAACCCATTCTGAAGTTTCTTTGTCCTTTGATCATTTTTTTGTTTGTTTCTACTTTATTGATTTCAGTTTTTATCTTTTTTAATTCCCTTTTTCTTGTTTCTTTTCTCTTTACAACTAAGATCCAGTTTTTTATTTCTCTTGGTTTATTTTGCTTTTCTAATTCATAACATTAATATTTAGTTCCTTTATTTTTCATTTTTCTTCTTAAATAACGAAGGCACTTTATAAATTTCCGTAAGTGAAGCTTTCATTGTGTTCTACTGGTTTTGATATGACTGAAATAGATCATTGCTTTCTAGATAGTTTAAAATATAACTTTCAATCGTTTTTACTCAATCTTTGTGTGTGTGGGGGGGCGGGTGTGTGTATAGGTATGTGCCACTACACCTGGCTGTCATACTTTTAACTTTTTGAAAATTATACTTATTCATAAAGAGGAATCCACGAATATGTTTAATTACCTCAATTCAATAGTCAAATAGAATCTTCATCTTTTGGGTGTATACAATATATATACATACATATATAGACACACACACAAATATTGGAAATATTGGGTAAAAAAATATATATATATATAAATTGCAGAGAAAAATAGAGAGAAGAGTACAGAGTCCCTATATACCCCCTGCTCCCTCCCATCCCTGCCCCCACAAGACTGTCTCCTCCACTGTCAACATCCCACACCAAAGTGCTACATTTGTTACAATCTCTGAACCCACACTGACACATCATTATCATCTAAAGTCCCTAGTTGACATTAGGGTTCACTCTTGGTGTTGTATATTCTGTGAGTTTGGACAAATGTGTAAGACATGCATCACCATTATAGTGTCATACACAATAGTTCACTGCCCTAAAAATCCTCTGTGCTCTGCCTATTCATCCCTCCCTCCCCTCAATGACTCCCAGCAACCACTGGTCTTTTCATTGTCTCTAGTTCTGCCTTTCTAGAACGCCAAATAGTTGGAATCATACAGTACTTAGTCTTTTCAGATGGCCTTCTTTCACTTAGAAATACGCATTTAAGATTCTTTCATGTGTTTTCTTGGCTTAATGGGTCATTTATTTTTAGCACTGAATAGTATTCCACTTTCTGGATGTATCACAGTTTATTTATCCATTCACCTACTGAAGGACAAGTTGTTTGCTCTCAAATTTTATCAATCATGAATAAAGCTGCTATAAACATCCGTGTGCAGGTTCTTGAGTGCACAGAAGTTTTTAACTTATCCGGGTAAATACTAAGTTGCTGAATTGTATGGCAAGAGTATGTTTAGTTTTTAAAGAAACCGCTAAATTCTTCCAAAGTTAGCTGTACCATTTTCCATTCCTGCCAGCAATTAATAAGAGAGTTCCTGTTAGTCCACATCCTCACCAGTATTTGTGCTGTCGGTATTCTGGATTTTGGCCCTTCTAACAGTTATCTTGTAGCTGTTTTAATTTGCAGTTCCCTGATGACATACAAGCATTTTCAAAGAGCATGCTTCCTAATTTTCTGATGGATTTGATTTTTTGGTCACCCCTTAACTAGTTATGACTGATTTTATTGAATTATGATCGGAGAATGTAGTCCATAAAACCGGTATTTAATAAAATGTGTCAAAGTTTTCATCAAGTACATGCTAAGTTTCTGCCATTGTTCCATGAATATATTTAATTTACTCAAAAAATGAAGATTCTGTTTGGCTACTGAATTTGAAGAATTGAATATACTAGTTGATTCCTCTTTAAGAATAAGTATAATTTTCAAAAAGTTAAAAGTATGACAACCAGGTGTAGTGGCACATACCTATAGTTCCAGCTACTTAGAGGCCAAAGCAGGAGGATCACTTAAGCCTAGGAATTCAAGGCTGCTGTGAGCTGTGATTGCACCACTGAACTCCAGCCTGGGTAACAGAGCAAGGCTCGATCTCCAAAAAAGAAAGAAAGAAAGATGATTCAAAGGAAATTTGAGTACTGGATATTTAAAGGAAATTTAATGAAGGAATATTAGAGTAAGATTGTCTGATTAGATACAAAACTGGTTAATGTTCTGTAAGGCAATAAATCTTAAACGTTAAAGTTCTCGTTTCTATAAGTCAGAAATTATTTGCATATTTACTAGACAAAAATATGCAAGTTAAAATGTAACCATTCTATGTGTAAGATCTTTAAGCAATCATAAAGAATGGGTTGACTAAAGTACATTCACCCTAAATCACTAAATACCCTTTGCATGGCTCAGTGCTCCATATGACTTTGGAAAGACATGATAACCAAATGTCTGCCTTATTTTCAAGTTTTGGATAGTTTTTTGACAATGCCTTATTAAGTTTTCAATCTGATCTGTTTAGTTATGAGAATTGTATTAAAATTCTCTATATATATCTGTGTTTTTACCACATTTAGTAGTCGTATCGTTTTTTATCTGTTATGCTGTCTGTTGCACACTAGTTTATGTTTATTATGTTCAATTCATGTCACAATTTCCCTCCTTAATCTTTTTATGCTTTTAGCCTTAAATTCCAACTTGTCTGATTAGTATTGCCAATTAATTGCCTATTACATTCTTTTGTCTTAAAAAAGGTATCAAAAAGATACCTCTTTATTGACACTCTTATTTTTAACCATTTTATCATCACATTGTGTTAGATATTTCTTGTAAACATTATAAGGCCTCAAAAAAAACTGAAGTATTTAGTTCAGCCACATTTAAGGAAGTTGTTAATTTACTTACTAATCTTCCTTCCACCCTACTTTATGTGTTTTAAGACAGTCCATTGTCACTATTCACAGTCGTTTTGTTTTACAGTCACTGAAAATGCTAAATAGTGAATGTTGAATCATTCTTCCTAGAGGAAATAGAGGGTTAGGTTTCTGTGACTTTCTGGGTTACATTTCATCAACCAATTAATGCATAACTTTGTTGTGGGTGTGTTTCTGCTTAAAGACACCTTATTTAATATATATCATTGACTTGTTAACATTGAACTCACAGCCAACAGCACTATAACATATGCCTGAACAAAGCTTGTCTAACACGTGTATTTTCTCCACATGGTACATCACAGCTTCTTGTACACAGGAACACTAGATAGCACCTCAGCACTACACTTGGGGGCCATTTTTAAGGAGATGTGAAAATCAAAATAAAACATAGCAATGAATCTCTAAATTCAGGGTTTTATTTAGGAATCACAGAATTGCGATTCAGAGCATACGCACAGACTGGGATGGCCTTCAGTATGTCTGAAAAACAAACAGAAGTTTGGGGGTTTTACTAGAAAAAGCCATGTTACCTTTTGTTTTGAAAAGAGCTCATTAGTGCTAAAGAAGCTTTTGCGAACTGGCAAGCTCTGATTGGTGAGTGAAGGAGGTAGATGAAACCAATCTTTGAGTCAAGGCAGGTTGTTTCAGCAGCTACTAGGTAAAACCGGTCTTAGAGTTACAACAGGCTATTTCAGCAACTGGACTTGCAGCAAATTCAATTATTAGAGCTGGTGCTATGTGCCCCGAATGCTTTTCCCCCCAGCCCCTCAACTCTGATGTATTAAGTTCATGCAAAAGTAATCGTGGCTTTAGCTGTTAAAAGTGATGGCAAAAACTGCAATTATTTTTGCACAAAACTAATAGTTGCATATGACAAGAATGACTCAATTTGTGTAATCAATTTTCACAGAAGTCACCAGCCAGAAACACACAAAGACGACACTAAGCAGTCTGAGAAAAGAACTGTAATTTACAGTATGAGAAGTGAAACAAGAAGGTGGAGCATTGCCTTTTTCAACCTCAGCTGGGAAAGTACCTGTTGAGTGACTCAAAATTTTCGCTGCTCTTGTGCATGTCCACGGATGATCATGAGTGCTCTCCAAGTATTGATTTTGGGGGTTACAAATAAAGTTTAGTGAGTAGCTGTATTCACAAATACAGAATCCTAGAATAATAAGGACAGACAGTAATTGTCTTCTTCTCTCTTTTTGCTTTTTCTTATTTTTGTTGGCTTCTATTTTTCCCCTTATTAATTTGAAAATTATATTCCACTTTTCCAGTTTATTCTTGGTTGGTTCATTTATTTTGGGGGAACACCTTTTCTTGAATACTTTCATGAAATAACATTAGCCTCAATATTTTTCTTTTTCCATAACAAATGAATCACTTGATCAGGTGTGGTCCTATAGAGTCTATTTCACTAGTCTCCAGCTTCTAGCACTGGATGGGAAGTCTAATGCCAGTGTGATTCTTTCTCTTTTTAGGTAAGTTAAGGTAATTGTCTATATATTGTAACAGTTTTCTCTTTATCCTTAGAGTTTAGAAACAGGCCTAGGTAATTTCTTAATCCATTCAGCCTGAAAAATCACCAAGTTCTTTCAATCTC
The DNA here is from genome assembly GCF_002776525.5 of Piliocolobus tephrosceles. NCBI lineage: Eukaryota > Metazoa > Chordata > Mammalia > Primates > Cercopithecidae > Piliocolobus > Piliocolobus tephrosceles. The sequence goes on along the minus strand of NC_045435.1, from coordinate 156,809,178 downwards.
CAATCTTTAGTCTCAAATCTTTCTTTGCCTCAGGACAATGGTGGTTTTTAAAATTATTATTATGCTTATTATTTCTTTCATGTCTTCCTTTTTCTCCTTTAGAAGTCTTATTATTCATCCATGCTGGGTAACTAGATCTACCCTGCTAGACTGATCTTTTCCCTAATTTACATCTCTATATTTTTGTTCTGTGCTTTAAGCTGCCCTTGAGTGTTGACCTTGATTTCCCACCCCAATCATCTCTCTCCATTGTAGTGACCGTTTTCTTTTTTAAGTCATCTGATGAGTTGTTTAGCTGGGAAATCATATTTTTTTTTTTTTTTACAGCTTCGTAAATTATTTTTTTCCTCCATTTACATATCTACAGGTGCTTTTTATTATTCTTTTTTAAATTCATGTTGTCATCTGCCTCTTTCAACTGCTCTGTGTCACTGGATGTGTGTTTTGTTTGTCCCTCCTTACCTCCCTCTCTTTGCCAGCTCACTGGGTTGAGGTCTGAGGATGGGAACACCCTAAAGGACAGATGTTCTACTGAGGGAAAGGAGGGGAAAAGCTCCATCCTAAGTAGAGATGCGGGGATGCTGCCCATCTCCTGTGCAGGCACCTGGAAAAGGCTTCCCTGACCTGGGCTTTATAGGGTCTCCCAAGCTCAGGAATTAGGGAACTTAACCCCCTGGTTCAACAACTTCTTAGTTCCGGATGGGGCCCATGGGTCCAGGGGTCCATGTGTCTTCACCTAGTGCAATGTTAACCTTCCGTTGGTCTCTGGGGTTCAAGCTCGCTCCAGCACTCACTTCTCAGACTTTGAGACGCCTCAGTATTTGCAGACCTAATGGGGAAGAACTACTAGTTCTGTTCTTTCTACTGGTTCCTACAACTGTTTAGCTTGAGAGGAACAGAAATTCATTTGGAAGTGGAGAGAAAGGAAACCATATTCCAGTTACCATGTCCCTAGAATCACCTCTAAAGTGACTTTTTAAAAAAGAAATTTACGTATGAAATTGGATTTATGGAAAAGTATTAATAATATTACAGGTGGTACCTGATATTACAGAAGTCACAAAGGTGATGTTTGAATGACAAAGCCTGAGAACACTGCACCGGAAAAAGGTGAAATTTCCCTTCCAACTCTGGTGTTCTATTACTCTTCACAGCAGAGTTGCCAGAATCTTCTCCTAATAGGATGTGACACGTCGCTTTAAAGAAAAAAAGGAGGGATGATAATCATGATTAAACTAGTTAAATGACTGGTTTTAATGACTTCTTCACGGTTATACAAGCCGTACATCTATATCATATGTATAGCATAGCCATGGAGAGACCTCAGAATAGAGACAGATCTTTAAAAAAAGCAAGGAGGCAGGAGTTACCCTATAATGTTTTAGAAACAGGCCGGCGGAGCAATTGTAGCAAGGACACAAAGCGATGGGGCTATTAGAGAAAGGCAGGACAGGAATTGCAGCCATGATAAGGGATTCCTCTGACGAGGCAAGTGCTCCACAAAGGCATCTGGGTGAGCGAGGGTCTGGAGCCCAATCTGCCTTTACCAGAGGGAATTTCTCCCCAAATAAGAGCCCCGCATGTTTGTTTCTTTTGCTGTGTAGTATTTACACAACAATGTGTGGGTGAGGGGAGGAAGGTCACTGTAGCACTTCTTAAAGGCCCAACTAGCCCACATATTCCTCTCAAAGCCACAAAAACACAGAACTTCAACATTCACAACCCTGGTCACTTGGGCTGCCATTGGCTCTTCAGCAACACACCGTCTGGCACTTCGTGCCGGGAGGTCTTGCCTCCATATCTGCAGTGGACTCGCCCAGTTGCTCAATGTCTCCAGAGGATGCAGATGATTTCCCTAAGGGCCCAACACTACACTTAGCTGAGGACTCACAAGAATGCCTCCTTGGCCTCAGGAAAGCTTCAGGCCCAAGGGATGGTCAGAAAAGGCTTGCTTTCAGGCTACCGGCCTTACCAGTTCTGGCTCATTTAGTTTAAAATGGAACATAAAGCACAGGGAGGGGATACAGCCCATCACAGTAGTTGTAAAAGCCTGACAACCAGAGGGACATGGTGAAGGTGAGCCCTCTCCATAGCGGCTCAGGGAGCCCACCGACTGCCCCCCGCCCCACCCCTCCTGCCGAGTGGCAGGGCATGGCCGGAATGCAGCTCTCGCTCCCAACTCTGACTCAGGACTTGCCCCGCTTGGGTCTCCCAGACCCGGGTGGCTCATGATGTTGAGCTCATCAGTCAACACTAGACACCACCTCTTTCTAAAGGCTGCTGAGTACCCGATCGCACACGCGGCTTTGGCCCCCACACCGGCCCAGGACCCTTGGGGGCTCCCCGCGCACCGGGATGGGCCAGCTTCAGCCTGCGCAGAACAACGGTCCGCCCTCCCCGGCTGGCGCGTGGCCCAGCCCGGGGGGTTTCAGTCGCTTCGGAGAATTCACTTACTGTTCGCAGGGCTCGGCGGCCGCCGCCTGCAGCCGGCGGGCTGCAAATCTATTCACCCTGCAGCCTGGCGTCCGGCGCTGCTGCCGCGCGTCTCCCCCGCGCACCTGCCCCGCGCCCCCTCCCTTCCCGCCCGCCATCTGTCGTCTGAGAACCATTGTAAGCAGCCGCGCCTGGCGTCCTGGACGACACCCAAGGGGACCCGCGGCTTAGGCCTGGCGAGAGGCAAACAAGGAGGGTTTATTCCAGTCCCTTTTGGAGGTGACCTTAAGCAAAATAGCCAAGTCTGGGGGCATCAGCCTGCTCCCCCAACCTCTGGCTTTTATCTCGGGGTTTGGGGGCCCCTCCTGGACGCAGAGTCCCAGGGTTCACAATCCAAGCAGGAGCGTCCTGCCTGGGCGTTCTGGGATGTAATCTGGCCTAGAGGAGCCCTGCAACGGCCGCTTCCTGCTTGAAGAGCCCCGGAAGCCCGTTTCAAATGCAGATGTTGGTTTTGTCTGCCTGCACGTCTGATCTTCCGAATTTATACCAATTGTCCGGGCCTCTTGGGATGCTGGATTGAAAGAAGAGTTTCTCTTTTCTGCAATGGCAAATGCAGCCCTTTCAAGTCCCACCAGCCAGCCTGCTGCCTCCAGAAGTCTGTACCCATATTTGTTGAATATCACACACCCTCCTTTCATGTCAGTGGAAAGTTTGAAATGTTTTAATATATCCCGACCGAAAAGAAAATAAAACAAAGCTATGGTCATTGTGGAGCTTGCCTTTCAAACTACAACCTTGTTCCGCAGTGATTCGAATCCACCCTCCTTCCTAGGTAACTACCTCTCCAGACTTTTTGAGAACCTTTCCCTCCTCTCACTGTGCACCGCTCCCCCACGCCCGCTCCCCCCGCCACACACACACAAACAACAAGCACATCACAACTTTTTATAGATGGGAAAGCCAAGGCCAAAAGATGGGAGGAGCTACGGACAGCTGTGAACTTTATCTGTCTGTGGATTTAAAACAAAAGGGACCCACACTCAATTTGAGCTATTACTAACAGTCATTTCCATGCAACGAGAAGTGTCAGGGCTTAACGGGGGAGATTTGGGGCTGGTCTCTCAGGTAAAGCTTCTCCAGACAGACACCTCAGTGGAGTTACCCGGGGCAGTAGCCCCGACTCCTGCTCAGTCTCTTGACCCTGCCACCAAAAACGGGAGTGCCAGCACCCCAGAGGCTCCAGATCTCAAGAAGCACACTTACACAAGGCTGGACAGAGTTCTGTGCAGACTGGGGCACTCCTCCTTAGAACTCTTGGTGCTTCCAGCCCGTAATTCTCTATCCAAAGGGAGGCCTGGTGAGGATGAAATCACAACTGGAAATCAGAACTGGAAATATGGGTAGTTTATTGTACATCAGATCTCTGCTCTTGGACAGAACTGGAAAAATGGGGGAGAGGGGGAAATGTGCTTCTTTGCTTCCCTTTCGCCATCCCCTTCAGTTTGCAAATGGATTCTTTCTCTATATTTGTAAATATCACATATTATTCCTTCTCTCTCTCTTTCTCTTTCTGTGTGTGTGTGTGTGTGTGTGTAACACATATACCTGGTACAGAATTCAAAAGAAAAGAATGGCTATTCAGTGAAAACCAATTCTCCCTTCCACCCTGTTCCCAGATAGCAGTGCTTGCATTTCTGTTCCTGCTTGGCCCCAAGAAGGCCTAGGCTTCCATCTCCTGCCAGCTCTGGGACCCAGTGCAAGACTCTCTTTCTCTTTGAACACTGGCTGCCTCCTCAGTAAAACTAGTGTAAGACTACCTGCAGCATGAGCTCATTAGGGCCAAATGAGAAAAGTGTTCCAGGCCCACTGAAATACTGTGCACCCCTGTTACCACTATTTGACTCAAAGCACTATTCTCATCCCCTCACCTTGTCTAGCAGGGGCTGAGGGACAGAATTTGAAGACCTTGAATAAGAAAAGGAATGTGGAGGAGAGCTGGAGTTAAGGGGAAAATGGCACAAGAACTCAAAGGGAAGTATGTCTGTCAGGTTATGCTGCACAGCAAACAACCACGAAGTATATACAACTATAAGCATTTCTTTCTTGCTCAGCATTTGCAGGCCAGCTGCAGCTCTGCTTGAGACGTGGATTTGTGGGGTGGCTGGGACAGTTCTGTTGATGTGTCTTATTCAGTGGCTGGGCTGAGCTCCCTTGGGTGTGTCCTGACAATGGCAGAGGCATGAACTGCCAAGCCAAACTACACAAGCGTCACATCTGCTAACATCCTATTGGGCCAATAAGTCACGTGGCCCAGTCCAAAGTCAAAGAGGGTAATGTTCACTCCACCCACCATGAAATAGTGGCAAAAGTATGTATTATCAGGGAGCAAAGAATTGGGAGCAATATTTCAGTCTGTCTTCTCCACATTCCCCATCCCCACAGCTTTAAATACCATGCATTTGCTAAGGATTCCCTAACTTACGTTCCACTCCACAGCTGTCCCCTAAGTTCCAAGCAGCCCTGAGTTCCCACAGCCCTCTCTTTCTCCAATATCTCCACTTGCACATCTCACACACTTCTTCAAATAGAAGTCTTAGTTCCCTGCCCCTACCCGAAGACTGATTTCATCAGTGGCCCCTCCTTCTACCCTCTTGCTCAAACCAGAGGCAAAAATCACCTTTCACCCACCGTCTCCCTCACCATCCATACCACGTTCAACCCACACAGATGATACCGCCTTCAGAATGTGCCTCTCCCTGACCAAGTCCTCTGCACCTCTCCCACCTACAGGTGACTGCTGTAGCTTCTTGACTGCTCCCCCTGCTTCTGCACTTGCTTCTTCATGTTTTTCTCAACACAGCCAGAGCAATACTCATGAGTGAAAGGTCAAGCTGTGTCACTCCTCTGCTCCAAACCTCTGATGGCTGCCATCTCAAAGAAAAGCTGAAGTCCTTATGGTGCTCTGCAAGGCCATACATAACCTGCCTTTGGTCCCCTACCTCTCTGACTTCCTTCCCTAATACTCTGGCCCTCACATGGTCTGCTCCAGCCACACTGCCCTCCTTACGGCTCTGCAAACACCCGTAGGCACACACTGTCCCCAGAGCCTTTGCATTGACTGTTCCCTCTCCCAGAAATGCTCCTCCCCCAAATACTTGTACTGCTAGTGCTCTTTCTGAGGAGAACTTCCCCTAGTCACCTTATCTAAAACATCTCCCCTGACTCAAACTTTTAGATCCCCATACTTATCACTGTCAAACATATGATACAATTTACTTGTTTATTTTGCTTATTTTATGTGTCTAGTAGAGATAATGTATGCTCCATGTTGGGTGACCATCCCAGTTTGCCCAGGGCTGTCCCTATTTTAGCACTGAAATTACTATGTCCCAAGAAATTCCTGGAAAACTGGGATGGTTGATCACTCACAAAGGCAGAGATTTTTCTGTTTTGCTCACTATCTTATTTCTTTTCCTAGTGCTTAGCACATTGCCTGGCACTCATTAAATAGTGGTTGAATGAATGAATTAGCAGTCAAAATGACCATCTGAAAATTTAAATCAGCTCATGTCTGTCCTATGCTAAAAATTAATTGATAGCTGCATGTTGCACTTGAAACACAATTTAAACTCCTTACCATAGTGTATTAGATCATTTTCACACTGCTGATAAAGACATACCCAAGACTGGGCAATTTGCAAAAGAAAGAGGTTTAATGGACTCATAGTTCCACGTGGCTGAGGAGTCCTCACAATCATGGCGGAAGGTAAAAGACACATCTCACATGGTGGCAGACAAGAGAAGAGAGCTTGTGCAGGGAAACTCCCCTTTATAAAACCATCAGATCTCATGCGACTTATTTACTGTCATGAGAATAGCACAGGAAAGACCCACCCCCGTGATTCAATTGTCTCGTACTGGGTCTCTCCCACAACATGTGGGAATTATGAGAGTTACAATTCAAGATGAGATTTGGGTGAGGACACAGCCAAACCATATCACATGGCTGTGGGGAAAAGAAAGAAAGATCAGACTGTTACCATGTCTATATAGAAAGAAGTAGACATAAGAGACTCCATTTTGTCCTGTATTTGAGATGCTGTTAATCTGTGACCCTACCCCCAACCTTGTTCTTGCAAGAGACATGTGCTGTGCTGACTCAAGGTTTAATGGATTTTGGGCTGTGCAGGATGTGTCTTTGTTAAACAAGTGCCTGAAGGCAGCTTGCTGGTTAAAAGTCATCACCATTCTCTTAATCTCAAGTACCCAGGGACACGTACACTGCCAAACTCGCAGGGACCTCTGCCTAGGAAAGCTAGGTATTGTCCAAGGTTTCTCCCCATGTGATAGTCTGAAATATGGCCTCGTGGGAAGGGAAAGACCTGATCGTGCCCCAGCCTGACACCCGTGAAGGGTCTGTGCTGAGGAGGACTAGTACAAGAGGAAAGAAGGCCTCTTGGCGGTTGTTGGCAGCTGAGATAGAGAAAAGCATCTGTCTCCTGCCCGTCCCTGGGCAATGGAACATCTTGGTGTAAAACACGATTGTATGCTCTGTTTACTGAGATAGGAGAAAACCGCCTTATAGCAAAAGGTGGGACTTACTGGCCCAATGCTGCTAAAAGGTTTATGGAGATGCTTGCATATGCATATCAAGGCACAGCATTTTCCCTTAAACTTATTCATGGCACAGAGATCTTTATTCATATGTCTTACTGCTGATTTTCTCCCTACAATGATCCTATTATCCTGCCACTCCCTTATCTTTAAGATGGTAAAGATAATTATCAATAAATACTAGGGAACTCAGAGACTGGTGCCGGTGTGGGTCCTCTGTATGCTGAGCGCCGGTCCCCTGGGCCCAGTTTTTCTTTCTCTATACTTTGTCTCTGTGTCTCATTTCTTTTCTCAAGTCTTTCGTTCCACCTAACGAGAAACGCCCACAGGTGTGGAGGGGTAGGCCACCCCTTCACATGGCCTCCAAAACTGCATCTCCTAGTCCTTTTCTGCAACTTTTCATACCTCCTCCTCCTCCAGTCTTGTTAGGCTCTGGGCCATCTGACCCCCTTCTAGCCTCTTCATGAACACCCACCCTCATAACAGCTCTAGGTCTTTGCTATTGCTGTTTTCTTGGCTTCTCTTGGAGGCACCTGCTTATCCTTCAAGATTCAGTTCAAACAGTGTGTTCTCAGAGAGGCCTTCCCAGGATTTCTGGTCAGAGAGGCTTCCTGCAGTGGCTACAGCTGCTTACCCAGTGTATTTCCTGCATAGCCTCATCCCTAACTATATTCATTCCTGTTTATCTGTATGCTTGTGTATTTATTACCTGTTGCCCATGAGGGCAAGAGCCTTGTCTGCCCTGTTCTCTACCACAGCACCACCCCCTAGAACACAACGAGTTCTCTCCTACATCTGCTAGAGCAACGCCTTATGGTCAGGGATGGAGGAGGGTGTTGGAAAGATTTCATGCACAGAGTGAGGAGCTAATTTTGCTGAGGACCAAATGGGCTCTTTGGACAGTGAAGGAATCCCTTGTGCATTTTCAAGGAAGATATCTGTAATAAAAATTATATTTTTCATTGATTCAGTACTTAACATGGGCCAGGCACAGTGCTAAGTACCTTCTATACAACACCTCATTTAATCCCCACAACAATCTCATTATTATCTCCGCTTTCAGCTATGAACACTAAATATAAAATATACTGTCCACTAACTACCTAATATTCACTCTTCACATCTTCTTTGTTAATAGAGTCCTGGCTTTGTGTAGGGTGAGAATGTGTCCAGCTCTGAATGATGAATTACAATAATCCTGTTCCCTGCATTCCCAGACTCCCTTGCAGCTAGGAGTGGCCATGTGAGCCTATTCAGGACAATGTAAAAGAAGTAGAGTCTGTCGAGGGGCAAGGTGTTCTAAGAATGCTTCCATTTCTCTCACATCTTTCTTCTTAACTTATGATGTTGTGTTGTCTGGAGCCCTGGCAGCCATCTTCTAACTATGAGAAAACAAGCTCCATGGTGAAAGTCATCAGACTAAATATTGCAAACCAGAAAAAGAGAAGTTCTTTCCTATTCTGGTCACATTTTTAACCAGCTGAGCCAACACCAGAAACCACCTCCAATCTTTTTGTTGCATGAATGAAATAAGACCCTATTTGTCTAAGCTACCCTTAGCCAAATTTTCTGTCACTTGCAAGTGAAAACATTCCTAACTAATAGATTGGGTTTCAGATAACTTTGGAAAGAATCAAACCTAGAGAGGAAGAATTCTGTCTGGAGATTGTGACTCGTGGAAGTTCAGCAGTATAATGACTGGAATTTAGGCCCACATTTTGTTATGGTGATTGATACTGAAGACAGATGCTGAAGCCATTACTTTTGAGACTACTTCAAAAAGAGAAGAGGATAAAGGTCATATTCACTGCTGACCAGGATGTTATGGTGGATTTCCAAAAGTGACAGAGGGAGATCTATAGGAAAAGTTCAGTTTAAAATGCAAGGTTTTGCATTCTGACAGGGTATAAAAGAACCAACATTTTTCAGCATTTATTGTGCTCAAGCACTGTGTCAGAATTTTTACAGTATCAGCCCATTTGAACTTCCCAATTGCCTTGCAATGCAGAAATTAACATCTCCACATTGCAGAGGAGTGAACTGAGGCCTGGGAAAGCAGTAAAGTAAAATAGCTAAGAGCTACAGAATCAAAGCAATCCTACCTAAAAGCCCAGCAGGATTTTTTTTTAAATAAATTGACAAATTGATCCTAAAATCCTTATGGAAATAGGAAGGACCTAGAACACCCAAAACAACCCTGAAGAAGATGTTAAAAGTTAGAGGACTGACATCTGATTTCAAAAATTATTATAAGGCTACCATAATCAAAACAGCATGGCATTAGTTCAAAGATAAACAAATAAATCAGTGGAATAGCTATATTCAATATATAGTGATTTTCTTTCTTTTGGATATATGTCCAATAGCAGAATTGCTGGGTCACATGGTAGTTCTATTTTCAGTTTTTTGATAAACCTCCCTACTGCTCTTCACAGTGGCTATACTAATTTACATTCCCACCAACAGTGTATGAGGGTTCCCCATTTCTCCACATCCTGGCCAGCATCTGTTATTCCCTGTCTTTTTGATAAAAGCCATTCTAACTGGGGTGAGATGGTATTGATTATGGTTTTGATTTGCAGTTCTCTGATGATTAGTTATGTTGTGCATCTTTAAATATTCTTGTCAGCCATTTGTATGTCTTCTTTTGGGAAATACCTGTTTGGATATCACCCATTTTTTATTCAGATTATTTGTGTGTTTTTACTAGGATGTTTGAGCTCCTTATATATTCTGGTTATTAATCCCTTGTCAGGTGGATAGTTTGCAAATAGTTTCTACCATTCTTTGGGTTATCTCTTCACTTTATTAATTATGTCCCTTGCTGTGCAAAAGTGTTTAGCTTGATATACTATTATTTGTCTATTTTTGCTTTTGTTGCTTGTGCTTTTGATGTCTTGCACAAAAAATATTTGCCCACACCAATATCATGGAGCTTTTCCCCCAACATTTTCTTCTAGTAGTTTCATACTTTCGGGTCTTAGATTTAAGTCTTTAATCCATTTTGATTGGATTTTTGCATATGGTGAGAGTTAGGGGTCTACTTTCATTCTTCTGCATATCCAGTTTACCCAGCATCATTTCTTGAAAAGACTGTCCCTTCTCCATTCTATGTTCTTGGTACCTTTGTGAAAAATGAGTTGGCTGTAAATGCATGGATTTATATCTGGGTTCTCTACTTTGTTCCATGTATCTATATGTCTGCTTTTATTCCAGTACCATACCGATGTAGTTACTATAGCTTTTTGAAGTCAACTAGTTTGATTTCTCAGTTTTGTTCTTTTTGCTCAGGATTGCTTTGGCTATTCAAGGTCTTTCGTGGTTCCATGTAAATTTTAGGGTTGTTATTTCTGTTTTTATGAAGGATGTCATTGGTATTTTGATAGAGATTGCATTGAATCTGTAAATCCCTTTGTATAGTATTGTCATTTTAACAATATTAGTTCTTCCAATCCATGAGCGTGGAATACTTTTCCATTTTTAAATGTCTTCTTTAATTTTTTTCATCAGTGTTTTATAGTTTTCCCTAAAGAGTTAGTTCTTTCATGTCTTCAGTTAAGTTGATTCCTAGGTATTTTTTATTTTTTGTAGCTATTGTAAATAAGATTACTTTCTTGATTTCTTTTTCAGATTGTTGTCAGCATATATAAAGCTACTAATTTTTGTATGCTGATTTTATATCCTGCAAATTTATTGAGTTCTTTCATCAGTTTTTTGGTTGAGTCTTTGTGTTTTCTAAATATAAAATCACGTTGTCTGCATACAAGGCTAATTTGACTTCTTCCTTTCCAGTTTGGATACCCTTTATTTCTTTCTCTTGCCTAATTGTTCAGGCATGAACAACAGATTTTTTTTACAAAGACTCGAAAGTAATGCAGTAGAGAAAGAATAGCCTTTTCAACAAACAGTGCTGGAATAATTGGAAAAGCTTATGCAAAATAGAGACTACAACAAAGAAGAAGAGGAGGAGAAGGAGGAGGAAGGAAAAAGAACTTGGGACAGGTGCGGTGGCTCACACCTGTAATCCCAGCACTTGGGAGGTTGAGGCAGGTGGATCACCTGAGGTCAGGAGTTTGAGACCAGCCTGGCCAACATGGAGAAACCCCATCTCTACTAAAAATATGAAAATTAGCCTGGTGTGGTGGTGGGCATGTGTAATCCCAGCTACTCGGGAGAGTGAGGCAGGAGAATCACTTGAACCCAGGAGGTGAAGGTTGCAGTGAGCCAAGATCACACCACTGCACTCCAGCCTGGGTGACAGAGTGAGACTCAGTCAAGGAAGGAAGGAAGGAAGGAAGGAAGGAAGGAAGGAAGGAAGGAAGGAAGGAAGGAAGG
>NC_045435.1:156733110-156797786 GCF_002776525.5 Piliocolobus tephrosceles | reverse complement strand
AGGAAGGAAGGAAGGAAGGAAGGAAGGAAGGAAGGAAGGAAGGAAGGGGAAGGAAAGGAAGGGAGGGAAGGAGGGAAGGAGGGAAGAAAGGAAAGAAGGAAAGAAGGAAGGAAAGAAAGAAGGAAGGGGAACTTGGAGTCACTCTTTTTGCCATTAATAAAAATTAACTCAAGATGGATCATAGACCTTAATGTAAGAGCTAAAGCTATACAACTCTTAGAAGAAAACGTAGGAGTAAATATTCATGACCTTGTGTTGGTGATTGGTTTCTTAGATACAACACCAAAAGCATAGTCCATAAAAGAATAAGTGGATAAATTGGAACTTCATCAAAATTTAAAACTTTTGCTCTTCAAAATGCACTATTAAGAATATAAAAAAGACAAGCCACAGCTGAAAGAATACATTTGCAAAGTGTATGTCTGATAAAGGACTTCTGTCCAGAATACAGAAAGAATTCTTAAACTCAACAATAAGAAAAAAAAGAACCCAATTTTAAAGGGGGACAGGGACAAAATATTTGAACAGACACTTTGCCAAGAAGATGTAAGGTTGGCAAATAGGCACATGAAAAGATGCCCAACAGCATGAACCACTAGGGAAATTCAAATTAAAACCATAATGAGATACTACTACATATCATTTAGAATGGCTGAAATTAAGACTTACTATACCAAGCACTGGTGATTAGGCAGAGACAGTGATACTCTCATATGTTGTCGGTGAGAATGTAAAATAGTACAACCAGTTCAGAAAGCAGTTTGGCAGTTTCTTTAAACGTTGACATATGCCTTCCGTATTAACCAGTCATTTCTTTCCTGGGTGACTATTCAAGATAAAAGGAACTATATATCCATACAAATACTTGAACATGAATGTTCCTAGGAGCTTTATTTGTAATAGTAATGATTCTGGAAAAAAAGCCAAATGTCCATTAAAAGAGAAATGAGTAAGCAAATTGTGCTACATCCATGCAATGCCATACTACCTAGCAATAGAAAGCAGTGAACTATTGATACACACGACATGGATGACTCATCAAGGGAATTATGCTAAGTGAAAAAAAAAAGACAAAAAAAAGAGCCTACTGAATGATTCCACTTATATAAATGTTTCAATAAGGTAAACTAATCTATAAGAACAGAAAGATGATCAGCAATTGCCCGGGGATGGGGTAGGGGAGAGGGGTGGAAGGGAAGGACTGAAATGCTGAAATTAACAAACTGTTATATGTAGTTTATTATATGTCCATAACAGTAAATAAGACTTGTTGTGTTTTTTGTTTGTTTTTTGGGTTTTCTTTGTTTGTTTGTTTGTTTGAGACGGAGTTTCACTCTTGTTGCCCAGGCTGCAGTGCAATGGCATGATCTCAGCTCACTGCAAGCTCCGCCTCCTGGGTTCAAGCGATTCTCTCGCCTCAGCCTCCCGAGTAGCTGGGATTACAGGCATGTGGTACCATACCCGGCTAATCTCTACAGACGGGGTTTCGCCATGTTGGCCAGGCTGGTTTCAAACTCCTGACCTCAAGTGATCTGCCCGCCTGGGCCTCTCAAAGTGCTGTGATTACAGGCATGAGCCACCGTGCCCGGCCAAGACTGTTTTTTGTTTTGTTTTGTTTTTTGGAGACAAGTCTCGCTCTGTCGCCCAGGCTGGAGTGCAGTGTGGCACAATCTTAGCTCACTGCAAGCTCCACCTCCCGGGTTCACACCATTATCCTGCCTCAGCCTCCCTTGTAGCTGGGACTACAGGTGCCCGCCACCTCGCCTGGCTAATTTTTTTATTTTTAGTAGAGACGGGGTTTCACCGTGTTAGCCAGGATGGTCTCGATCTCCTAACCTCATGATCCGGCAACATTTTTAAAATACCCAAGAGTACACAAGGGGTCAGCGGGGAAGCCAGGGTCCTTACCAGATCTCCAGAGCTCAGGAGCACAAGCTCAGGTCACGGTCGTGGGCTGCCCCCCAGATGGCCAAAGTCTGTTGGCAGGGGCTGTGTGTGAAAACTATGGGTGGAATAGCTGGAATTCTTTACACAAATGCCAGGAAATCCAGGGGCTTCTGGGTACCATATGAAAATATAAGAAAGAATAAGAGGCTCATTTTGTGAGAAAAATGAAGGATACTTTACGGGGTCATGGAGCCATGGAAACGTCCCTGCCAGCCCTTCTTCTTGGTGCTTGTTGGGGCTGGGTGGGTGTTGGGAAGAGCAAACCCCAGTTGCCTGCCCTTTCCAGCCAGGGTCTCACACAGAAGCAATCCATGGTGCCCATTGAGGCTGGCAGGAGGGCAGCAGGGGAGAGGGGCCATCCATGGGCATCCAGGGAGGTGAGGCTCAGGCTGTGCAGAGGTGCAGCACAGCAGAAGCCCCAAGCTCAGAGACCTGGGACATTACACTGTTGAGCAGAGTCAGAGCAAGAGCACAGATGTACCCCTGAAGGAGGCTGGTGTCACTGCAGCTTTCCCTAGTGCCCCAGCTGAGGTGAGGGTGTTCCTCACAAGAGCAAGCTATTCTTGGCAGGTAAAGACACACTCATACCTTACACAGCTACCCTGGCTGTGGGCATGGTAACAAACTGACTGCTGGTTCTCCTAGCCAGTTCAAACTCTGTCAGCAGAGCTTGTTACTTTGAAACCAGGCCTGGACCATATTATCTATTCCTTCTTCCATTCAATGGATATTTATTGTGCCAGGCACTCTTGTAGTCTCAGGAAATCCTGGCACCTGGATCTTACATTCCAGCCAAGAGAACAGACCATATGCAAGACAAATAAGTGAACATACAATGTCTCAGGTGTTGGTAAAGTGTGGTGGAGAAAAATAGAGTTGGGACAGGAGACAAAGAGACAGGAAGTGGTATGGACAGAGCTGGGAGGGACAGGGAAGGAAGTTGCACAGAAGTTCTAGTGTGACCCTGCTCTTATTTTGTCTCCTATGATGGTTTTCCCCAATCTTGTAGGCAACAACAAAGAATCAGGGTGCACTTTGTTGTTCCCCTGGCAGCGGTATCCAAGCGCCCAGAGATGAGCTAATATCACCAGAACTGAGTACTTTCCTCATCTCTCTTCCAAAAGCCAGTCCTGCTAATCCTACCTCTTAACCTTAGAAAGGTCCTATCCAGAAGTCTGTCATTATTCTACCTTCTGTGTATTCAGGTCTGCTTCTCCACACATGATCACGCTTCAGAAATTCCCATGGCCCTGCCTCTTCTGCTGTGTTCCTCACTTATCATGCCCACCTCCTCTTCAAACACTTCATACTCAAAGGTGAAACTCTAACCCATCCATTTCCAGAATCCCTCCTTGCCCACATCAGCCCTGTGGACCTCTCTTCCTGATCTTTGATAGCACAGTATGTCTGAGCCCCATGATTGAGGCAGTGGTCTCCTGACTGTTGATTTTGTCCCTCCAGCCGTCCTGGTTGTGCTTTCTGTGTTTTTATCTCTTCTGTGTCCCTGAAATGCAAGTTTATGTGAGCATACAAAAGGTACACCACAGATATAGCTCATTTATCCCTTAGAAACAAGGCTTTGCTTTGTCTAAATGTTCTCCTCTCCATCTGAGAAATGGAAAACGTTTGGAAAATTCCAGCATGGGAGTGTTCAGCCTTATTTGAGTTGTGCAAGTGGGAAAAAATGTGCTTTTCCCAAAATTAAAAAAATTTCCCCAGCTTTTCCTCTGAAAGCAATTCACAAACCTCTGAGCCCAGTATGTAAGCTTGCCAGTTTCTTCACCTCTCTGAGGAATGAATTGTCCTCCCATTTTTATGTCATGAGCACGCATGCATTTGTGGGCAAAAGAGGAGGATGGAGTCAGAGTGGAAGTTAACCAATCTTGAAAATGAAGCATGTGACAAGTGGAAAAGGCAAGCTCTTTGATGCCCAAGTCCCCTGGCTTTGCAGTGTATGAAAGAACCCATTGCTCAACAGCAGTGACCCCTTCCTGCTTTTATTCTTCCTCTCCATCTATCCCAATGTTTCTTCCTTCTGATGAAGGTAGCTGCCATGTTGCAAGTTGCCCTATGGAGAAGCCCATGTGTCAAGAAACTGAGGGTGGGCTGGGCATGATGACTCACACCTATAATCCCAGCATTTTGAGAGACCATGGCAGGTGGATCACTTGAGGTGAGGAGTCCAAAACCAGCCAGGCCAACATGATAAAACCCTGTCTCTACTCAAAAAATACAAAAATTAGCTGGGTATGGTGGCGCATGCCTGTAATCCCAGCTACTCAGGAGGCTGAGGCATGAAAATCACTTGAACCTGGGTGACGGAGGTTGCAGTGAGCCAAGATTACACCACTGCACTCCAGTCTGGGTGACAGAGTGAGAATCCATCTGAAAAGAAAAGAAAAGGAAGAAAAGAAAAGAAAAGAAAGGAAAAGAAAAGAAAAGAAAAGGAAACAGAGGGTGACTTCTGGCCATTCAGGGAGGACGTGAGGCCCTCAGACTTCAGATCCATGGTAACTGTAAGTTAGTAAACATTGTTGTTATAAGCCACTAAGGTTTGGGATAATTTGTTATGAAGCAATAAATAACTCATATGCCAACTCTGTGCCAGGCACTATTCTTGGCTCTGGGGACAGAGCAGAGGACAAAACATACAGCGTCCAGTACTCATGTAGCCAATGTCTAATGAGTGAAGGCAGATGATAAAGCATGTTGACCACGTTAGTGTCCCCCAGAATTCACGTATTGGAAACTTAGTCTCCAATACAACAGTACAGGGAGTTGGGGGCTAATGGGAGGTGTGTAGTTCATGAGGGCTCCATACTCTTGAAAGAATTAATGCAGCTGCTGGTTTTTTTTTGTTTGTTTTTTGTTTTTAAAGGCTTGCAGGTCAGGCACAGGGGCTCATGCCAGTAATCCCAGCACTTTGGGAGGCTGAGGAGAGGGATCACGAGGTCAGGAGATGGAGACCGGAGACCATCCTGGCTAACATGGTGAAACCCCGTCTCTACTAAAAATACAAAACAATAGCCAGGCGTGGTGGTGGGCGCTTGTAGTCCCAGTTACTTGGGAGGCTGAGGCAAGAGAATTGCTTGAACCCAGGAGGCGGAGATTGCAGTGAGCAGAGATTGCGCCATTGTACTCCAGCCTGGATGACAGAATGAGACTTCGTCTCAAAAAAAAAAAAAAAAAAAAAAAAAGGCTTGCAGACATGGATTCACTCTCTCTTGCCCTTCTACCTTCCACCATATGAAGACACAGTAAGAAGGCCCACACCAGAAGCCAGAGCCTTGATCTTGGACATCCCAGACACCAGAACTGTGAGATAATAAATTTATGTTCTTTATAAATTACCTAGTCTAAGGTATTCTGTTACAGCCGCACAAATGGAGTAAGATAGCGACAGAGAAAAATAAAGCAGTGGAGGGACCTGGGGAATTGCCAGGGTTTAAGGGTGAATGGTGAGGTGGGGATGATAGTGGTTGTAGCTTTAAATAGGGTGAAGAGGAAAGACCTCTCCGAGAAGGCAGCATTGAGCAGAGACCTGCAAGTGAAGGAGTGAGCCATGAGCTATCTAGGGAAAGAGTGTTACAGACAGAAGGAACGGTCTAGAATGAGTTTTTGTTTTACTTAGCAAAACAAAATTTAGAGAAGGAAAGGCTCTTGCCTCCTCTGTTTAGCCTGTAGAAAAAAATAGCTAAGCACTAGCAGCTCACCAAAACTGCATTCTAACTTCGCTCCTGCCCACAGAGAGAGTCAGAGGTCAGAGAGAGACAAGTTGTGCTTCCGTTTTCTTTCTTTCCCACATCCTCAATATAGGCAGTTACACACCTTGGCAGGCGGGACCTCTGTGATTTTGAGGTGGGGAAACAAGCAGTCTAATGCCTTCTTGTCCTACCGTTTACCTTGGTGTGGTTTTCCCACTTGAGTTGGAGTAGAGAATGTAGGGATTGGGGAACTGGGGCCACAAGCTACAGGAATACCAGCTGGAGAAGCCTTGAATGGCCCAGCTCACTCTGGGATCCTTGGGTCCACCCGTCCACATTGGGCCAGACCCCGTTGGGGTCTAAGAAATCCAGCCAGGACCGCTGTAGCTGCCCAGAGATGGTCAGAGCCAGGGACACTGACGACCATTCACTTCTATCCAAACAGGCCTGAGGCTTATCTGAGGAATACAAGGAGAGAGCAGTTTCCAAATGAGTTGCGCTTTGAAAAACATAGGCCTTGGAAAGTTATTCTATTGTGTAGGTGAGAAGGCAGAGTTTGGGTTGGCCCGCTGATCCTCCTTCTCCACACCACCATGCTCAGAGTGAGGCTGGACAGTGAGATTCTGACACCACAGCTGCCTAGGGGAAAATCTGATTTGTAAGAGGAACAGCCAAGAGCAGCTCCCCTTTGGAAATTGGACCAGAGCCAGATCTGACTTTTTGGTCCAAGTCAGAATCAAATAGCTGCCTGTGACTTCGGCCAAACACTGGCTTGACTTGATGCCTCTCATGCCCAGGAAAAAAGGAATGTGAACTTTCCATCCAGTGCACATCCTCCAGCTCTTCACAGTGTCCTACCTTGGAACCCATGGTACTCTGGTTCTTTGCAAACAGCAGAGAAGGTTGCAATAAAGACCTTTTCCAGCCAACAAAAATGGGAAGCTTTTGTTACCATCTAGATATAGGAAACACTCACAGAGCAAAAGGGAAATGACCCCAAATGGAAGCACAGAGATGTAGGAAGGAATAGAAAGCAATAAAACGGGTCAATAGATGAGTAATTCCAAATGATTTACTCATTACAATATGTAAAAGAGTAGTAATAATATTTTGTGAGGTTTCAAATCTATATATAACTAGGCTGGGCACTGTGGCTTACACCTGTTATCCCAGCACTTTGGGAGACTAAGGCTGGCGGATCACTTGAGGTCAGGATTTCAAGGCCAGCCTGGCCAACATAGCGAAACTGCATCTCCACTAAAAATACAAAAATTAGCCAGGCATGGCAGCACACTTGTAATCCCAGCTACTTGGGAGGCTGAGGCAGAAGAATCGCTTGAACCTGGGAGGCAGAGCTTGCAGTGAGCCAAGATCATACCAGTGAAGTCCAGCCTGGGTAACATAGAGCAAAACTCGGTCTCAAAATAAAATAAAATATATATGGAATTAAAATACATGCCAAGAACAGAAAAGATGGGAGGGGAGTGAGTTAAAGTATTCTCAAGTCTTTACATTGCCCTGGAAGTGGCAAAATTATTAATTTATATTAGACTTTTTGTTACTGTTGAGACATGCTCTCTCTCTGCTGACCCAGCTGGAGTGAAGTGGTGCAGTCATGGCTCGCTGCAGCCTCCAAGTCCAGAGCTCAAGCAATCCTCCCATTTAGCCTCCTGGGTAAATGGGACTATAGGCATGCACCACCACACCCGGCTCATTTTTTAATTTTTTGTAGAGACGAGGTCTCCCTGTATTGCCCAAACTGGTCTCAAACTCCTGGGCTCAAGTAATCCTCCCTCTGTGGCCACTCAAAGTGCTGGGATTATAGGCTAAGACTTTCATAAGTCAACACTACATGTTATAATCATTAGAGTGACCATGGAAAAAAAATAGGAAAACTATAACTAATAATCTAAATGGGTAGGAATAATAAAAATACTTCATCCACAAGAAAGCAAGAAAGAAGGAAAACAAAATATGTAAAATCAATAAAAGACAAATGGTAAGATAGTGGATTTGAACCCTAATATATTAACAATTTCACTAAATATAAATGGGCTAAATGTCCCAATTAAAATCAAAGATTGCCAGACTGGGTCTTTTTTAAAGGAGACTAACTCAGGGCACCCTTTTGCCTGCTCTGCTTAATCTTGGCCCTCTTACTGCTTGAAGGCTGACTTGATAGCTGGAAGTGCAGTGGTTATCTTAACAACCATCAGGCTAAGTCTAGAAGCTGTGGGCAAAGAAAGGAGGAACAGAAAGATAAAAAGAGCCTGGGACACTAAAGATGCCGTGGAGCTGCCACACCAGTCCCAGAACCCACCTGCAGACTTCATGCATTATGGAAGAAAAATGAATCCCTAACTGAAGTTTAAGCCACTCTTAGCGTGGTGTCCAATACTCATGGCCAAACATGATTCCTAATATACAAGGCTCAGGACATTACATCTGCAAAACCCACTGATTGTTTGATACTAACCTCACCCCAGTTAAATCCACTGCGTTGCATTCCACCTGCAACTGCTAATAATCACAGTGTGACCATACTGCAAGATATGAGACCACTGGACCAATCAGACCACAGAAGAGTTTAGCAGACCGGGACCAGCCACATGCATATCCTGTGAGTGCCCACTTCTCAGACTCAGAGGGATATTGCTAGGGTACTAGCAATATAAGCACCTTAAATGAGTTGGGGGGGGGGGGGAAGTGGCTTCCTGTAGGCAGCCACCAAACAAAATGTTATATGGATCATCCCATGACAAAAACAAATGTCCAAGAGTTCATTTCACTCCTTCAGCAAATTTTTATAGAGCACTTACTATGTGTCAAACATTGTTCTAGCCATCGGGGACACAGACACAAACAAAACAGGCAAAACTCCCTGACTTTGTGCTGTTTACATTACAGTAGGGAAGACAAACAATAAAACAATAAATAAGTGAGATGAATAATAGGTAGAATGGTAGTAAGTCAGTGGAAGAAAAAAATGGGGAAAAAGGACAGTACTACAGTGTGTTATTATTTAAATAAGGTGATCAGGGAAGGTTGTGCTAAAGGATGATGTTGATGAAAGACCCAAGGGAGTGAATAATAGACAAAGACAGGGACAGAAAGCTTCAACCTTCTCATCCTAAAGCAAGAGAAGATATTCCCAGAGAACACGACTCATCCTCATGAACAGCTTTGGCAGAGAGTGCTGCTGGCTCAGAACTGCCGTTGAGTCTTAGTGAGGGAAACCTGGCACATGGGAGGTCCCACAGTGGTGAAGAGAGGTGAGAATTTAAAGAACTGCTCCATGAGAAGGTAATTATTGAGGATGTGCTGGAAACCATTAGATATACAACAATCTTATCTACGAGCTAAGTTCTGTTATGATGCTTATTTTGCACAAGATGAGAGTGAGGCTCATCTTTTTGTTCCAGGTGGAAAAGCCAGTAAGAGAGGAGAGAAGCTTTCCTGAGTTGTTCTCAGCACCTTACAATCCCCCACCCTAGACCCATCCCACCATTTCCAGTGACTGCTTATCAGACTAACATGCAGGCAATAGTAGGAATAGAAGAGAGTACCTTCAGCTCAGAAGTAAAAAGAAAGCACCCCTAAGAAGAGTTGGTTCCTCTTGGGAGCCCTGGGCTGAGCATTCCTCCTCCTCTGACTATGTCATTGAGAGGGGCTTTGGCGGCCCGGGGGTGGGTAGCAGCTGCAAGTGTAGGGGGAAATGAGCCAGCCAGGTCTCCAGCATTAAAGTCTTTGCAGTTGCAGGCACCAAGGGCTCTCTCCCCTTCCCCCATCCCATTCTACCCCCCCAACTCACTCTCCATCCCCGGACCTTCCTTCCTTAGCCATTGTTCCTCATGGAAATGAGGCAGCAGGGAAGATGCTGTCTTGGCAAGGCCTCCCAAAGGAGCAGGTCTGGAATGTGCCGGGGACATTAGATCTCCCAGGGAACCCCAGCTGGTGTCTGACTGCTCAGCCACTGCAGTCTGCTGGCTATAAACAGGATAGCCACCAGTAGAGGGTGGAGACTGGACCCCAGCATGTGTCAGGACATGAAGACATAGGACTAGGGCCGACCCTGGGTTTCAGATGCTCCCTAGGGCTTCAGTCCCCTGAAAGGCGGGGAGGGAGTGAGAGCAAACAAATGCCCCAGTAAGTGTGCAGGGAAGAGACTGTGTTCTCTCTCTCTTTCTCTTTCCCCACTAATCATGTGCTTTTTTAGTGCCAGGCACCAGGATAGTATTTACATATGTTATGTTGTTTCATCTTCATAACAGCCCTGTGAGGGAAAATCCATCTCATAAAGGAGGGGCTGAGGCACAGAGACTTGAGTGATCACACGCTCGAGATGACACACCACCAGGGCTGACTGGGGCAATGACCCTGGCTCTTAACCACTGTGGCAGTTAAGAGCCTCTCCCTCTATTTGCCCCTTCCTGATCTGTTATGCTTCCCTCCATCTTCTTCTTTTCTTCCCTTTCTTCTCTTCCTGCCTCCCTTTCTTCTTTGTATTCGTTGATCCAATAAATATTTATGTCAATGTTACATGCCTGGCACTGTGCCTGGCACTGGGAATAAAGCAAAGTCCCTCCTAATCAAGTTGACATTCAGTTGAGGGTAGATTGACCATAAAGAAACAATCCCTCACATAAATAATTAGTTACTGATGAAATGACTTGCTTCCATGCACACAACAGGAAGAGTGGTGTGCCAGAGAGTGCCCGAGGCTGGGGGTGTTTTAAGCTGGGTGGTCATGGGGGCCTCTCTGAAGAGGCGATGTGTGAGATCAGACAGGAAGGAAGAGAAGGCACCAACCATGAGAAGATGTGGAGCCAGAGTCCTAACGCTGGGAACTGCAGGTGCAAAAACCCTGGAGTGGGCAGGATCTTGGCAGGTTTGGGTCCAAAAGGCCAGTGTGACTGGAGCCCAGTGACCAGGCAAGAGAACTGTAGGAGAGGTGCAGAAAAGGGTGGATTCTGGATGTGATTCCAAGAGCCTTGGGAAGTTTTTAAGAAGAGGAGCAGTATAATCCAAGTCATGTTTCTGAAAGAGCACTCCAGCTACAATGCAAAGAACAGGCTGAAGTGTGGCAACAGTGGAAGCAAGGAAATGAGTGAGGACACTATTGCAGTGACCAGGAAGGAGAAAGTGGTGGCTTGGACCAGAGTGGGGACCGTAGGGGTGGAGAAAAATGAGTCTTTACTGACAGCTACTAAGTGCTGGGTGCCAAGAGATGAGAAAGGCCCAACCCCCTGTCTTTGCAAGACACGTAGTAAGAAGTTGGTCAAGGAAACAAGATCACTGAAGTCCTGTCCTGGGTGTGAAGACAGAGGTCTGCAAGGGCACAGGCGACCCAGTTGTGAAGGGTCAACTCCATTTCAGGAGGGAAGGGAGATTGTGGAGAGACCTTGGTCTCTTCTGAGCCTCCACCTACTGCAGATGCAGATGACATTCCTGCAGCTAGCTTCAGGGCCATGCTGGTGGATCATACCCATGAGACCAGCAGGGTCCTACAGAATGAAAGTTATTAGTTTGTGCCAAGGGCTCTGACATTTCCTAAGTCAACCTGAAAGCTGGCATTGAAGCTATTTAGGAACTCAGCAAATGGAATTACTCCCAATAGGCAGCTGGCTTTTCCAAAAGTTCAGTAGACTTCCTCCCAGTGAACACCAAGCTGAGACTTTAAGGATACACTGAGCTTCCCAGGCAAAGAAAGGGGCAACTCAGGGCATTCCCAAAAGATGCATGTTCAAAGAGGAGAAAGGACTAGGGCTTCAAGTCAACAGCCAGCAGCGCCAACTTGCTAGCAATGAGTAAGACACCTAGGAAGTGGGTCCTCTAACCTCAATGAATACTTCCGATAACTGCAGCTCCAACCAACACCTCAACTGCAACCCCCTGAAAGACCCCACGGCAGAACCCCCACCAGCCAAGCCACTCTCAAATTCCTGATCCAGAGAGTCTGCGAGCTATAACTGTTTATTGTTGTTTTAGCCACTAAGTTTTGGGATAGTTTGTTACACAGCAGTAGATAACTAATACAGAAAGAAAGTGAGTGTTGAGACAGTATAGAAGAGAAGTTAGAGAGGAAACCAAACCAAGAGCAAGTTACTAAGGGTATCCTTACCACTTTTGCAGGCTGTATGCCCAGGGGTCTCCCCTCTGTCCGTGGCCCCTGATCAGTCCAGGGGCACATTCTTTCCACCCACAGCCATCCCCATATGGCTGCTTCTTATGGCTGCTTACACACATAAGGACACTTGTAAAACTAGTTTATTAACATACAGAACCTGCTACATGCCAGCTCTAAGCTAAGGGCTCTCGCATGTAAGTTTTTGTTAAATTCTCACAACAAAACTTGGAGGTGAACATTATCATCCCCAGTGCCCAGGACAATATCTAGCACAGAGTAAATGCATGTATTAGCATGGAATAAGACCAGTAATAAACAGACCCCAAAATTTCAGGGCCTTAAAGACAAGAAATGTATTCCTTTTTCACCAAAATCCTAGGAGAATGTTGCCTGTAATGTGAAAACACAGTTAATATAAGCTTGGCCACTGTATTAATCAGGGTTCTCTGGAGAAAGAAAACCAATAAAATGAGGAGAGAGAGAGATTTCAAGGAACTGGCTCATGCAGTCGTCGAGATTGACTGGTCTGAAATCTGTAGGGCAGGCTGGCAATTATATATATGTATATATACACATATATATTTCATTTATTTATTGTTTGGACGAACGGAGGCAGGATGGTGCACTTCCGGGTTCTTCTTCACCACCAACTCTTCCCGTGTGTGCGAGAATGCAGCTGACGCCTGGGAAGGTGCAGATGAATCAGGCATGCACCAGGTGATGTCAATCCGAGGAGACCAAGATTTACCTGGTGGCACCTGCGGAGCACCCCCCCCTCCCCCGACATGCCCGTGCCCCGCCTATTGCCCTTCCATTCCTAGAAAAGTCGCTCCCAGCAGATGCGCCCAGGGCGGGCTTTCTCAGCCCCCACTCTTGTCGGGACTGTATTAGAAACTCCCCCCCCCCCCCCCAGCTCCGGTCCCTGAAGCTAGAATGGGTAAAATTTAAAAGGCTGACAATACCAAGTGTTGACAGATGAAGAGCAACTAAAACTCTCACACGTTATTGATGGGAATGTATAATAGCACAGCACTTTGGAAAATCATGTGGTATCTTACAAAGTTAAGCATACACTTTCCACATACCCAGCAATTCCATTCCAAACTATTCACAAAAATAAATGAAAATATAATCTGGGCCAGGCACAGTAGCTCATGCCTGTAATCCCACCACTTTGGGAGGCCGAGGTGGGCGGATTACTTGAGGTCAGGAGTTCGAGACCAGCCTGGTCAACATGGTGAAACCCTGTCTCTACTAAAAATACAAAAATTAGCTAGGCGCGGTGGTGGGCACCTGTAGTCTCAGCTACTCAGGAGGCTGAGGCAGGAGAATCGCTTGAACCTGGGAGGTAGGGCTGGAGGTCAAGGCAGGAGCTTGCCTGCAAGCGTAACAAGGAAACTTTTAAATAGATGGAGAAGCTGGGCGTGGTGGCTTACGCCTGTAATCCCAGCACCGTGGGAAATGGAGGCAGGTGGATCACTTGAGGTTAGGAGTTCAAGACCAGCTTGGCCAACATCGTGAAACCCCGTCTCTATTAAAAACACAAAAAAATCAGCCAGGTATGGTGATGCGCACCTGTAATCCCAGCTACTTGGGAGGCTGAGACAAGTGAATTGCTTGAACTTGGGAGATGGAGGTTGCAGCAGTGAGCCGAGATCACATCACTGCACTCCAGCCTGGGTGACAGAGTGAGACCGTGTCTCAAAAAATAAAAATAAATAAATAAATAGATGGAAATGATCTAAATCTTTATTATGGTTGTGGTTATACAATTGCATATAATTACCAAAATTTCTCAAACTATACACCCAAATGGTTGAATTTTATTATATCCTTTTATATTGTCATAGCTTACTAAAAATGCAGGTACAACACCATCTAAAAATATTAATAATTGTTGCCAGGTGCAGTGACTCTCGCCTGTAATCCCAGCACTTTGGGAGGCCAAGGCTGGTAGATCACGAGGTTAGGAGTTTGAGACCAGTTTGACCAACATGGTGAAACCCCATCTCTACTAAAAATACAAAAATTAACTGGGCATGGTGGCATGTGCCTGTAGCCCCAGCTACTCAGGAGGCTGAGGCAGGAGAATTGCTTGAATCCAGGAGGCAAAGGTTGCAGTGAGCCAAGATTGCGCCACTGCACTCCAGCCTGGGTGACAGAGTGAGACTCAGTCTCGAAAAGAAAAAAAAACACTCATAATTGCTCTGACTCCATGGTCCCTGTCTTTCCCATCTTCCTGTGCTCTCATCCCTGCCTAGCCTACGTATCTCTGATACTTCTCTCTGATTCCTAGCAAAAAACTCTCTGTGCCTCTCCAGGGCCAACCCCTTTGTACAAGTGCTGGATTCCATTTCTCCTCCTGTGCCAGTCACTTTGGATTTGTGCTGGGGTGAGCAAGATGTGTCCTGCCAAAAAGGTCTGAGAAAGCAAGCTGAGGAACCAGGAAACACCAGACCCCCAAAAGAGTTTAGCCAATGACTCTTAACTAAGACTGCACTATTCGTGGTCTTCAACACTGGAGCCATCTTATTCTCCACTAGGATGTTAGGCTCCATACTCCAGTTTGTCTCTTGCTTGATATCCTTTAAGATCATCTAATTTCTTTCAATCTGTCTTCACTTATGTGGGTGCCTTAAACAAAATATGTGGTTTCTTTCCTGCAGGAATTTTCAGCCTCTTCATAGAGATCGATGCCATTGTGAATCTCTAAGGAAGAACACTGATTATGGAATCTCCCTGGTATTTTAAACCAGTGCCCACACAACACACGATGAGGGGTTCTGCACAAAATAAGCAGACATTATCATATCTCCTAAGAGACACTCCAGCCCCAACCCTGCCAGGTCAAAGAGCAGAACTTTCCCAAAGGGGCTGAAGTGTAGCTGTGCCCTCAGAAGGCAGCAAAAGATGGGCATGGAGTAGGCAGAGCTCTCTCCCACCGCCTTCTCCTATGAATACGAAGAGGAACGGTTACCCAATTACACCCAAAGACAGCTCTGGGTCAGCCTTTTCCTGGATAAGCAGGTTTGGTGAAGACAAGGTGGTGTCTGAAGGGAACACCATGCTCCCCCTGGGGTCGTAGGATTAGCCCTGGGCCTCTGCAACCCAGGACCTCAAGTTTTTCTTTGGAAGGTCTTGGCTTTGGCCCTGGGGTGCTGAAGCACAGAGTCCTCGCACCATCCAGAGTACTGTCTTCACAGAAGCATCCCCACCCCTGGGTTTATCCTTGGCGGATGTATGGGAGCCCAGCCCGCAGCATGGAAAGCAAGCCCTGAAGTGGCAGAACCAGATGAACAGCCCTGAGCCTGCCAGCTTCCTGGCCCAAGTGCCCACACCAGTCCTGACAAGGCCTGGAATGAGCCACCTCAGTGGGAAAAAGAAAGAGGAAGCTAACCCGAGGAGTGAATATCTTCACCCCGGCTCCACCCCAAACTCCGCCTGCTGGAAGGCAAGAGATGAAAGAAAAAGCCAAATCCTTCGGCGAAAGAAGGCAGGAGAGGAGAAGCAGGAGAGGGATGTCAACAAAATTCTGAAAAGGGGAAAGCAGAAAAACGAGATTCTTTCCTTTCTCCCTGCTGAACATTTAGGGAAGAATCTCCAACAAGCTTAGGAGGCACCAGACACCTCTGTGAAGTGGGCCAGGGTGAGATCCAAAACAGGGCTGTGAGTAAGAAACTGAAGAAGTGGAGCACGCTGCAAGATCCTCTCCCTCACTTCATGAAGGGAAGATCAACCCCTCACTCCGTATCCCTCCTCGCTGCCAAATTGGAGAGTTATCATCTGGAAAGCCTAAAGGCAGGGATGGCAGTGGTGGGGTCCTGGTCACGCTTATTCCTTCCAACCCCCTTCATCGGCCCCTCCTCACTCTGCTTCATCTGCCAGCCTCCAGGCAGGAGGCTCGCAGAATTCTTCACTGGAAATCTTGCTGGCCCAAGGGAAATGACCTACATATTCTGCTACTTTGGGGTCCCCAATATTAGGGCCAGAAGCCTATCCCACCCTTTTTCTGTGAAACCCTCCAAGAATCCAGCTCTGCTCCCACACAGGGCTTCCATCAGCTGCTAACTGCCTCATTCTTAAATAGGATCAGACAGCCAAGAATCAAAATCATTTGATGAAAGCCTTAACTACATAAAAACAGAAACCAAAACAAACAAACAGAACAAAATGAACTTTAAGGAAACAGAGAAAATGTGAAGCTCGGAATAAGAAAATAATTTTCATTATAATTACTACCCCCAAAGGGATAAGAGAAGATAATTAACTCATGAAACAAGAAGATGATGTTATAAAAAAGAACCCTGGACATGAAACAGCTCTTGAAAATTAAAAATGACAGCAAAAAGATAGAAGGGTTAAAATTAAAAAGGGAAGAAATTTCCCAGAAAAGAAAAGATAATAGGAAAAAATTAAAAGTTGGAGAATCATTTGGGGAGGTCTAATATCCAAATAATTGAAGTTCCAAAAGAGAGAACAGATAAATTGGAGTAAAGTAACAACTAAATCATCTGAGAAAATTTCCCAGAGCTTAGGGACATGAGATGCCAGATTGAAGGGCTCACCAAAGACTCAGAATAATGGATAAAAACATATCAAGGCACATTACTGGGAAACTTCAGAATATCAGGCATGCAGAGAAAATCCTGTGAGCTTCCAGAGAAAGAGAAAACAGTTTATATCCAGAGATCATCAGTCAGAAGTACATTATTTTTCTCAATAGCAACACCAAAAGCAAGAAGACAATGAGGCAACTCTTTCAAAATACAGAGGGAGAATTCTTTGTCACCTAGAATTTTATACCCAGGCAACTATTAACAGTGTATGAGGGTAGAATAAAGCCACTTTGAGACACAAGTGGTTTTTTAAACATTTGCCTCTTGCAGATCCATTCTCAGGAAGCGACTAGACAAGTAAACCCAGAAAGAGGGAGAAAAAGAACCCAGGAAATGTGGGACCACACAGAAGAGAATTGAGAGGAAGGGCCACAGTGAAGATGGAGGGCGATCTGAGGATGAAAGCTGTTTGGTAGGACCAGAGAGTGTATCATCCCAATTCTCCAGGTGGGATGCCACAAGAGATAGGCCTGATACAATACCAGTGGGTCTACGTTCATTGAGGGAAACTTAGAGTTATGTGTGTCGATTTTGGCGCAACTTCATGCTAAATATGTAGAACGCCAAGCAGATGAAAAATGAGGCCAAGTTTAACTTCAATCAAGACAAAACTTGTATAAGAAAGAAAATTTAATCACAGCACAGTATATGATTCTGTTCTTAACAATGTTTACATAGTCACAATAATATAAACATTGGATAGTAATTTAACCAAAAATGCTGTGTAGCCATGTCAAGAGGATGAAGGAAAGATGTGTGTGTGGTGTACAATCCTAATCTTCTATAGTAGGAATGAGGTAGATAGCACCTAAAGCAGAAACGTACTAAGAGAAGAAAAATAAGAATATTCTATAGAAATTCAAATGTAAACATAGAACATCTTAAAAAGTTTAGGCCAGGGCATGGTGTCTCACACCTGTAATCCCAGCTCTTTGGTAGGTCGAGGTGGGCAGATCACCTGACGTCAGGAGTTCGAGACCAGCCTGGCCAACATGGCAAAACCCCCATCTCTACCAAAAATACAAGAATATGCCAGGTGCGGTGGTAGGCACCTGTAATCCCAGCTACTTGGGAGGCTGAGGCAGGAGAATCGCTTGAACCCGGGAGGCAGAGATTGCAGTGAGCTGAGATCGCGCCATTACACTCCAGCTTGGGTAACAGAGCGAGACTCCATCTCAAAAAATAATAATAATAAAAATAAAATTAAAAAAATGTTTAAAGCAATTGTCTCTTTGGAATGGAATTTGGTGGGGGGGGGGAGAATAAAACAGGGGATTGCTTTCTTACATTGAAGAACTATTTGATTTGTTCCCCTTTTTCTTTTGAGGTATACTTAATATATAATAAACTCACCTATTTAAAATGCACAGTTTGGTAAGTTTTGTCATATGTACACCACAGTCAAGAGAGTAAACATATCCAGCACCCTCCACTCAAGTTTCCATGTGCCTTTGTAGTCCTCCTTCCCTCCAGGATTACTCCTAGGGAGGGACATATGGATGACTGGAGATCAATGGCCATCCAAGAATGGTTCAACAGTTCCTGCCACTGTTTTAGTGAACCAGGGGGTCTGTGCTTCTAGTGCATGTTCTCCAGATGCCAGCCTGGGGAAAACACCTCACTGTTCAACTTGGCCTTCAGCACTCAGCTTGAGAAATACCCCCTCCAGGAAGCCCATCATGACTACCTCCCTGTGCCCATGCTCCCTTCCTACAAGGTGTAACTCTCCACTTTGTGGTGTACTTGTTTCTTTTTCCCCTGCACCCAGTGGGCATTCCCAGCCCTGCAAGAATAAAAGCCCCCTTTGACTCATAGGGGCTGGCTCAGAGCAGGTGCGCAGGGAATATTTGTTGATTGAAGGTATAAAATACATGATGGAATAGATATATGGAAGGGTGAACGGGTGAGTGAATGCAAGGTGTTTTCCCACGTCAATGATATGAGGCTGTTTACATTAAAGACGGTATCTCTTTAAAGACCACGTGAAAGCCCAGCAGAGGCTGAAATGGGAGGAAAGTGCCGAAACACAACTGGAGCCATGAGTCCATTCTTGGAGAGGTCTGAGAGACACTTGTCCCAGGATGAAATCCTGTCCCAAACATCCCTTCCCCTCCCCCTACCCTCACCCCCAACCTCAGACCCAAGACCCATCTTAGGGAGCCCTGGGCTGAGCTGACCCCAGCAACTGGAGATGTGACTCACTAGGGGGCACTCTTCCACCACACTGGCCCTGCCCAGCAGGCACAAACCCTGCCCTAGGCCCTTTCCTGCAAACTCAGGGGCCTCTTCACATTCTCTGCTGCCTCTTGCCAAGAGCAGAGGATCTTTCCAGGCAGCAATGGCACATGCACAATATCAGTATTCACTCAGTATAAGGTAGCTTTGCAGAAAAGGCAGGTGTCTGGGGTTACACTGATATTTCAAAATGGTCTTTCTTTATTCACCCGCCAGAATGTGCCCATTCTTAGATTCTCACCCCTTTCCTTCCCAGTCTGATGGCTACCCACACAAAAATAAACTCAAGTGTGTGCTCCTGCATTTCATCCAAGTATTTGCCAATATCCAGACAAGTCTTCCATGCAGGACTGGAAATTGTGAAGGCTCTAGGCAGTTACACACCCTGGAAAAAGGGGAGGAAATGGGAGCATGGTTCAGAGCTCCCTGCCCATTGTGTAACCTCGCCATTCACAGGAATCCTCTTAGCCCTGGGCCGGCAGGGGTACCAGAAAGAAGCGAAGGGCCACAGAGGAAAGCCAGGAGCTCAAGGAATGTGTGCAGTTTGGAGAGGCAGGACTTCTTCTTCCTTTTTTTTTTTGAAATCGAGTCTTGCCTGTCACCCAGGCAGGAGTGCAATGGCGCTATCTGAACTCACTGCAACCTCTGCCTCATGGGTTCAAGCTATTCTCCTGCCTCAGCCTCCCGAGCTGGGATTATAGGCATCCACCACCACGCCTGGCTAATTTTTGTATTTTTAGTAGAAACAGGGTTTTGCCATGTCAGCCAGGCTGGTTTCGAACTCCTGACCTCAGGTGAGCCATCCGCCTTGGCCTCCCAAAGTGCTGTGGTTACAGGCGTGAGCCACTGTGCCTGGCCGCTTCTTCATTTTTTAGGACAACATTCTCTTACCTAAACCATTGTGGGGCCTAAATTCATAAATGCTCCAACTCTGGAGGATTTAACCCCTAAAGACACAGACTCCGTGAGGCCCTTTGTGCTTAATGAAGATTCCAGACCTGAAGTGTGAGAGTGAAAGAGAGAGGGGGCAGCAGTGGAAGGAGAAGACTTGGGGGAGAAAACCTAGAGGGAGTGATGAAGGGAGGGGTGGAGAAGGGAGTGAAGGGGAGACAGGGGTTTGCAGGAGGACAAAGAGAAGAAAGCCTCCCACTTGGGTCTTCTGCTTTTGGAACTGGAGCACTAGAACTTCCATCCTAATGTTCAGATTCTTCCTATGAATTTGCTTCATGCTCCAGTTAGGCTTTGTGCTCCAGTAGGCTTCTTGTTCCCATAACCTGTCAGAGGGAGTGTCCAAAGGAAGCTGGAAAAGTGAATTTCACAACTAACAGTCATCCTTTGATCTTGCCACCTGCACCCTGGAGCTCTCCTCCACTAAGCAACCATTTGGGAAGTAATGGGAACATTTCCTTCCCAGCTGTATGAGAGGAGGCCACTAGGGACTAGGGTCCCACCAAGAGCTCACTTTCATAGTCTGGTTGGGTGCAGTGGGATGCAGCTGCAGGGCCAGACTGAGGCCATAAACCAGGCACAGACCCAGACCCGGGCTAAGGAGAGGCGATGGTGTGGGTGCCTGAATTCCTTGCTAAGCCCTGTACACACCTATGATATAGCCACACCCCAAAGAGCTACACTTCCCAGAGCAAAGGCCTCCAGCCTGGCTTACTCTGAGAATTAGGTCACCTCCGCATCTTTCCTGGGTAGGATTCCTGACCCAGTCAGCCACATTGTCATCTGGGAAGAATCATAACCTGCAGGAGGAAGAGAGGAGGTAAAGGAGAAAGGGACAAAGTAGACTGAGACAAAAGTGGAAGAAGAAAGCACTGGCTCACTAACAGAGCCTCTCTCCCCTCTGCTGTAAGCGAAGATTCGTAGGCAAGCAGGCTGGCCCGCCCAGTGTCCCCTGTGCATACCTGCCTCTGGCACATCTCAACAGTGGTCACCTTCTCAACCAACCACCCTGCAGAGCCGGGATGGCCACCAGCTTAGGCAGGTTCCACGGAGCCTCCCAGCAGCCTGTGCCTGAGAGATCGTGCCCTCCGTTCTTTCTGCAGAGAGAAAGCGAAAGGAAAAATAAAAGTACATGTACATTTCTCATTTAGGTTTTGGGATCCCTCTCCCGCTTCTGTCCCTTTGGGGACAGAAATTAGCAATCATGGGTGCCTGTGTGGCTCCGCAGCAGGCTCGTCGGCTCCAAGGTGTACCTCCTTCACTCTAGCTGCCTTGAACTGATGCCTTTCTGCAATCATCTCAAGAATATTTGTCAAACATTTTGTCAGGCATCCTCCCAAATGCCTGAAAGACAGGACTGTACCATGCCGTCTTTCCCCTGATTTTACAGCCCCAGAGTGCACATGTCCACAACCACTCCCCTGCCTCCACCAGTTATACTGTCCATAACGTAAGGCCACTCAGAGACCTCTTTCCTTTCACTTCTAAAATTCCTACCTACAGTGGTATACTGATCACAGCTTCTCTTTGTAAGGGGATCCTTGGAAAGCCAAATATCCCTTAGCTTGGCACAAATGATCCATTTGCTCAATCATCTCAGATTCAATCACTATTTGAAACACAGTATTTAGCTTCCAAGTAAAACACAAACACGCACACACACACACACTTTTTGTGAGTTTTTTATTAAAAATTAACAATGTCCCTGGCAATTAAGCTTGCAGAGTTTCCTTGTCCTTGGTTCCCTCCAGTGAATTTGGGACTTGCAAACTCCATGTTGAGGGGAGGACCTAGCCAGGGGTAGAAATCAGCCCTGACTCTCCCGGTGGACAGGGGCCCGACTGCCCCCACCTCACCCCAACTGACTTGTAGAGAGGTCTTGTGTGGTGGGGAACGGGGAGAGAGTGTCAGAGAAGGCTTTCTGAAGAAGGGGTTTCCACCCAGCAGAGGAAGTGTCCTGGGGGCAGAGGATTTCACGCAGCAGCCACCAAAGTGGGTACGAGGGAAACCCCCTGGCTGGCAGGGGTGTAGGGGGAGGTAAAAAAGAGACTAAGACAAGGACAGGGCAGGTGAATAGAGGAGGGCTCCCAGCGTCTGCCCTGTCCATCTAGGGAGCCTGGATTCTGATAGCCAGGGAGGGGTTCTGAGAATAAGAAACCAAGCACCCCGTGGCTGATTACCTGGTTCTCGCTGTGTGTGACTCTGGACACGCTGCTTAAGCTCTCTGAGCCCTGGTGCCCTCATTTATAACACAGGAATGATAACAGAACTCCGTTGGAGGGTGCTTGGCAGGGCTGAATCGGATGACTGGGCGAAAAGCCAGCGGTGGCACACCTTGCGCCCTGCGTAAAGGGGCGCCTATTATCACCTTGGGGAAGAATTGGACAGAGCGCCTGACGACGGGTGATTCAGTTGGGTAGGTGGGTCAAATTGACCGGATTTTCCAACCCAGATTCACACTTCCTGTGAATCGTAAAAGAGCTGGCAAAGGTGTTTGTAAACAAAAGTGCAATTCAAAGGTTGCCGCTGGGGGTGAAAGCAGCGGGGGTTAGGGGAAAGAGGCTGGGTGGCTGGAAGCATTCACTTCGCCCGGGGCACTGTCCCAGCCCAGAGGATATGGATGTCTTTGCAGTCCCTCCTCCTTTCCCCCCTCTCCCGGTACACACACACACACACACACACATACACACACACACACACACAGCCGGAGCCCCCTCCCGCAGCAACCTCGGGACACGCGTGGTACAGCCCTTGCTGTCGTCCCGTCGATAGGTTTAGGGATGAAGAGTGAGAGCGGGTCGGCGACTGGGAGTGGAGGCGATAATGAGCAGAGTTGGATTAAATTGTCTCCAGCAACTCCCAAGGCAAAACCGGGGGGCAGGGGCGGACACAGCGCGGCCTGGAGGGCGCTGGGCGAGGAGGAACGGAGCTCAGCGGCCGGCCCGGCGCTCAGCCAGCAGCGCCGCCTCCCCGGAGGAAGGCGGGGGCCGGGAGGAGGGAGCGGGAGGAGGCGGAGGGCGGAGGAGGGCGGCGCGCTGAGAGGTTATTTGTGGTTCGCTTTGATCCCGAGGGGGAACCTGAAACTCTCACATTCCTGGCATAGCAGCCGCCTCCGGCGCGGGCCGACCCTGGGGCTGCGCGCTGGGGCGCGAACAGCCAGAGCGTCGGCGCCACGGCCGAGAACACATCTCCGCCGCCGAGCTGAGCTGGGCCGACCCGGATTTTGTGGTGTCTGACTGCGCCGGGCACCCTCGGGCCGCAGCGGTAAGGAAGGCTGCTCCGCGCTAGGGAGAGCGCGCGAGGCCACAGAAACGTGCCCCAGCCAA
The DNA here is from genome assembly GCF_002776525.5 of Piliocolobus tephrosceles. Lineage (NCBI taxonomy): Eukaryota > Metazoa > Chordata > Mammalia > Primates > Cercopithecidae > Piliocolobus > Piliocolobus tephrosceles. Next base: position 156,774,883 of record NC_045435.1, on the reverse strand, counting down.
AGCTGTAGTCTCGGTGCAACCCGGCCTTTTCCGGGAGTCGGAGCCCCGAAGATCGAGCGTCCTCGGGGCGCAGTGCGCCCTTTCGAGGCAGCCGCAGTGCTGGGCAAGGGCCGTTCCACCCCGGGAGCCCAGCGCCCTGGGCTTTGCGGGGCTCTAGAAGCGCGCGGGTCCCTTGGGGCTGGGGGAGAGGGGAGAGGGCCGACTCCGGAGAGAACAGCGACGGTGTTTCGGGTTGCGGGTCGGCTGGGGTGGGGGTGGCGGGGGACAGGGATGGAGGCGCCGCTTGGAGCTCAAGTTGCAGGGTCCTGCGGGCTGATTCGGTTAGGTGGGGGTTACAGGTGCCTTTGCCCCCAACTAGTCCAAGAATTCCTCTTTGTCTTCCTTGGAAAATCCTCTCTGGAGCCACGAATTGGCTCTCACTTAGAAAGAATGCAGCTTGCTGTCCAGCCCGGTGACGTCAGCGTTAGAGTATTTGGAAAACAAAGAGGGCTCGAGAGGGAGGGAGGCGGACCCGCGATGCTTAAAGACCTCTCCGGGCCTCGGGCTACCCTCACTGGCTCGCCCCAGGCGTACCAGCGACCATCGGTGCTCCAGGTCCGCCCGGGGTCGTGGTGGGGCGGGAGCCCTGGCTGGGGTGCGAGAGTCTCCTAGCTTGGAGACTGTCACTTTGGTTCCTTAGGCGAGCGGGATCCCAGGCCAAGGCTGGAGACGCGCGCTGGCTTAGAAAGGCGGCCTTCAGAGAGTGCCGCGGGCGAGCGCAGCAGAGGGGCGCGGCCAGGGGTGCGGAAGAAGGTTTTAGCAAAGGCTCAGGCGTTTGGTGTCTGAAAGGACGTGAATATGAGGGGCTTGGCCGGGGCAAATTCACGATGAGAGGCCTTGGAGGTGTTCCTTGCTCCCAGTCCGGGCACACTATGGAGCGCCTGGAATCTGTCGGGAAGGCTCCGCATTCCTTCCTGCCGCTCCCCTGCCTCTGTGGGAGTCGGCCCAGAGAGTGATTATCTTAGGAAATGCCCGCAGATAAAACTCCAGGGCGAACTGAATCCCATGCGAATTGAATCCCATTTGCTTGCTTTGCCTCAGGTAGCTCCGGAGTCTTGCACATCTACCCCTCGTTGTGTGTGGGGGCGGGAGGGGGGGCGGTGCATGACTGGGTGCCCTCCAGACTCATCCCCCACTCCCCACCCCCGGGCAGCTGTAGTCCTGGGGTGGGGAGAAGGGAAGGATTGGGAATGACTGCTCTGCTAACATGCCATAGCCCAAACTGAAGCAGGACACTAGGGCTAGTTTAGTGGCAGAGGAGGGGCCACATTCCTCCCACCCACCCCCCAATCGCTGCCCATACACACAGGACCTGTGGCAGTGTGGATTCTGTTTAGTTTTCCCTGGAACCCAGTTTGGAGATTTGTGTTGGAGGAGGCGGTGGAAAGGAAGCTGGGTGAGAGAGGCAGGCAGCTTTCCAGTCCATGAGCCACTGGGAGCCCAGACTTAGAAGGGAAATCCTTTCTCTGATATTTTCTCCGAGCACTTTAGGCTCACAATCCCCTCTCCTCTGCCCCAGGTCTCTCAACCAACAATCTCCCCTTACTTCTCCAGTTGGCCCAAGTCAAGATGGGCTTCCTTGACACTGATGTCAAGAAAGATGCTGAGTGTCTGTCCCCTATGTGCTTAGAGGACCAGTGGGGGCTTCTCCAATAGCAAGTGTGTGTGTGTGTGTGTGTGTGTGTGTGTGTGTGTGTGTGTTGGGGAGGATAATATAAAATCAAAGACATCATGCCATCCTTTCTTTTTCCTGGAGCTCTCTTGCAGTTACTGTCAGCACAAAGACTGACCCACTAACCTTAATGGGTGGCACCCTTTTGCCTCATCTCACAATACCATTGTCCTCTTGGAGCATTTTTATTCATCCCTTATTCACCAATTCAGGTGCAATTCCTCCTTCCTCCTGTTAACCTTGCGGAGTGACTGCCAAGGTCATCCCATGACAGGGAGCCCCAGATTCATTCTGTCAGCAGCCCTTGATGAAGCAGAGCCCAGGCCCACCCTCCAGGAGCTCTCTGATTCAGGGAGAGTAAAAAAAGTGGGCAGGGGTTCAGCGGGCTAGAGGGTGGTAGGTTGACTGTGCCAAGGCTGGGCTCTGGCATGCCTCAGTGTAGAGGGTCCTGGGGGCCTTTTGCCTAGGGCTTCTATTGGACTGCATGCATTCTTTATCACCTGCCAATAAACTGGGGCCCCATCCACCCCTAGAGTGAGTAGCTAAGTGGTTAGATCTGAACTAGGCCTGCCTTGGAATTGCCCATCAGGCTGTTTGATGTGTAGCTGGCTGTACGGGCGGTGGTTCCTGGTGGGTTATCTTCTGGTTTCCTGTTGTCTCTCTCCAGGAATAGTAAGTCACCATGAATGTTATCATAGTCATTGTTTACCAGGATTTTCACTGTACCAGGAGCTCACAGGCCACTGCCTGTTTTTATTCTCATCTCCATGAGTCAAGCAGAATTCTTTGCATTTTTCTGGTGGAGAAACTGAGGCTCAGAGGTTAGATAACTCATCTTAATCAGTAGATAGCAGCACTGGTACTTGAATCCAAGCTTATGTGACCCACCCCACCCCTGCTCTTCACTTTTATGCTTTCCACCAGAGTAATAATGGAAATCCTGGAAAACCTTATCCTTTCCCATGGACTCCCACTGATTGCTTTTCTCTCTGTCTGTCTCTCTCTCTCCCCCCCCTCCTCTAGGTGCTCTGGGGCCAGGTGCCACCGGCCATTGTCCAGGCAGCTGTGTGCAAGCCAAAGAAGCATGAGGACACTGGAAGACTCCTCGGGGACAGTCCTGCACCGCCTCATCCAGGAGCAGCTGCGCTATGGCAACCTGACTGAGACACGCACGCTGCTAGCCATCCAGCAGCAGGCCCTGAGGGGTGGGGCTGGAACTGGGGGCACAGGGAGCCCCCAGGCCTCCCTGGAGATCCTGGCACCAGAGGACAGTCAGGTGCTGCAGCAAGCCACCAGGCAGGAGCCCCAGGGCCAGGAGCACCAGGGCGGTGAGAACCACCTGGCAGAGAACACCCTCTACCGGCTGTGCCCACAGCCCAGCAAGGGAGAGGAGCTGCCCACCTATGAGGAGGCCAAAGCCCACTCGCAGTACTATGCGGCCCAGCAGGTGGGGCCCCGGCCACATGCGGGGGACCGAGATCCCCGTGGGGCCCCCGGAGGCAGTCAGAGGCAGGATGAGGCCCTGCGGGAGCTGAGGCACGGGCACGTGCGCTCGCTGAGCGAACGGCTCCTGCAGTTGTCCCTGGAGAGGAACGGCGCCCGGGCCCCCAGCCACATGAGCTCCTCCCACAGCTTCCCACAGCTGGCCCGCAGCCAGCAGGGTCCCCCAATGAGGGGCCCCCCTGCTGAGGGCCCAGAGTCCCGAGGACCCCCACCTCAGTACCCTCACGTTGTACTAGCTCATGAGACCACCACCGCTGTCACTGACCCTCGGTACCGTGCCCGCGGCAGCCCGCACTTCCAGCACGCTGAAGTCAGGTAACTCTCCCCACCCCGGGCTTTCCCATTCCTGGGTTTCCTCCAGCACAGGCTCTCAGGGAGGAGAGCCTCAAGATCACAGCTTGTGTCAGAGCTGGCCAGATCCCCACCCCACCTCCAACCTTCCTGAGAAGGGACAGCTATTGCCTGGCAGAGAAGAGAGACGTAACTGAGGTCCCCTAAGAAGTTAGTGGCGTCCCTTGCCTTAGTTCAGAGATAGGCACCATTGTCTGCTGAGCTTTAGCATTCCAGTAACTACCGTCCCCAGAGGACACAAATCGCAACAGGCGGTTAAAGGTTAGATTTCAGAAATAACTTCCTAAAGGCAAGGTTGGGAATCATTGCCAAACTGTTTCCAAGTTAAGTAGGAAGAAGATGGGACCTCCTTCTCTGGAGGTTTTTTAAGAAAATGTGAGCAACTTGCCTTCTATGATTATTGGGAGGCATTCCTAAATAGAGGCTGGAAAGGCCCGGTGGCCTCATTAGAGATGTCTCTGCATCTTACACCAGGGCAGGAGCTTCCCTGTCTCTCCTCTCCATTTCCTGCCATATGCTCCCTGCATCTGCAGCCTGCAGTGGGACAGGATTCTGGGTCCAGGTGGGCCTCTTTCTGGGGAGGCTCAGAAGAGGCTGCTGGGTCAGGGCAGGGACTTAGAGTTTGAGACTGAGTATGCTGGGAGGCCCTTGGGGGATGTGATTTGGTTTTCCTTTTCTAAGTGCTCTTTCTGGCTACCATGCAGAGCATGGTTTGTGAGGGGCCAAAATGGAAGCAGGAAGACTTGGAGGCAAGAAGTCTAGAGAGTTTGGAGAAATGAGTGTTCCCAGAAACAAGGCCCCACCTCAGTCTTCTCATCTGGCCCAGCATCTTTTCAGAGAAGCAGACAGAGCCATCACTGCTGCATCTCCCGCTGTGGGAGTCCAAGAAACCCCACCAAGGGACCCCAGGGATTTCAGACTCGTCCTCTGGTGGCCCGAGATCAAAGTCTGGTTCTCTTCATGCCTGCTGAGTTTTCCTTTAGTCACCCACTTTCCCACTGTCCGGCCTTTCCTTGCTCTCGAGAAATGTGTGACATGATGGGGTTGGTATGGCGGAACCAGAGGATGGAGCCTCTTGGTTTTTCTCCAGCCTCCACCCCCTCCAGACTCGCACCTTATCGCCCTTCTCAGGGCTCGGTCAGGAAGAGTTTCGGAAGCTGAGTGGTGGTTTCTTCTTTTGGACCAGCCTTATTGAACTGTGTCAGGAAAAGATAGTAATCGTGGCAAGGAAGTAGACTGTTTGCAGGAGAACAAAAAGCGGGGGAGGGAGAGGACGAGGAGAAAGGAAAGCAAGTGTGAAGGGAAAGGAGTTGCTATTCTTTCTCAGAGCTAAGTCATCCCCAAAGAATGCCAGTTGTGTCTGCCTGGCCCAGTGCAGGGGGGAGCAAGTTCTTGAAGCAACCTTGAGAATGGCCATTTTAGCAATGGAGAGTTTGAGCACTCCAGTGGGGACCAGCTCTTACTGGAAGCCCCACCTTAGGTAGTAAGAGAAATACATCTGCCCAATAGCCCCTTTCGGATGATCCGATGAAGACTATTTTTTAGGAACTTGGGGCTAGACTCCTAGCCTAGGGTCCTGAGAAGAGCAGGGGGGCCATAGGCTGTATGGAGGCAGGAGGCAGGGGCAGGCTGGGTGTGCATGAGTGCTGACATGATGCACCCAGAAGAGGAATTTGGGTTTTGCGGGGCTTCTGGGACTTGGAAGAATCTTTGTGAAACTGAGGCAGTTGTGACACTGGCAATCACAAGGTCCCAGAAAGGCTCTTGGACTCCCCATGCCTCTTGGCCTTTGCTGCTTCCCTCAATACAGAGCCCTAGGGCTGTTACACTGTTACACCAGTGTCAGAGGCCAATACAACACTGTCCCCTGAACTCAGCAACTGCAGTAGTCTAGCGGCAGCCCTTGCTCCCAAGGAAACCCAGAGTTTGGGCCACATTTATTCTCTAAACTGAGGGTAAACCGAGGTTCCTACTAGAAGAGATGGAGGATGGGCCACCACTACAGGAGCGCCTGCCACCCACCCAGCACCGGCCCCGCACTCTGCCAGGCCTTACATAGCATCATCCTCACAAACCCTGACGAGGCTGGAGACCCTCATGATGCAACAGAGCAATGCCCAGTCTGTGGGGCTGAGGCACTTGCCCAAGGTTAAACAGCTGGAGCAGGGATTTAAACCCCTATTTGTCAGACTCTAGAACTCAGACTCTTACCCTGACATCTGTCTCACTGTTCTAACCTTAACTGGAGTCTTCTAAAAATGATTCTGGGTGGGTGGGGGCTGCGGGGTGGCAGGACTTGAAATAGAAAGGAGAAAATGAGTGCTGCTTTGGCAGTCTTGAAACTGGCCACTCGTGTAATAGACATAAGGTTGCTGCTGGGGCCCAGCCACCAAGTTGTCCTGGGGCCTGGAAGGTTATATGCTCAGTCACGATTGACATGGCCTCCAGCCCCAAAAAGAACCTTCCATTGACTAGAAGTGTCAGGGTGCATTTTTCAAGATGACATTTTTAAGCATTAGTTGCTTAGGAGGCCCAGGAGTGCTCAGGCTGATCCCCAAGGCCCCAGCCACTGTGAGGCGGGTATGAAACAAGCATCCTGACATTAATCCCCTCTAGCTCTGCTGTCTGACTCTTGAGAGCCTCAGGCAGAAACATTTGGAAAAGGCCTTCCCCACTGGTCCCTGCCTACCACTGGAGGGTTGAATAATTGCAGCAATTTTAATAATATATTAGTTATGAATAATAACCATCTTCCCTGTATGCCTAGGAATGGGGCAACTCCGGGCTGCTCTGGGTGGGAGCCATAAGGGTCTGCGCTGTCTCTGAGCACCGTCTCTTCTGTTCCCCAGGATCCTGCAGGCCCAGGTGCCGCCTGTGTTCCTGCAACAGCAGCAACAGTACCAGTACCTGCAGCAACCCCAGGAGCACCCCCCTCCCCCACATCCAGCTGCTCTTGGCCATGGCCCCCTGAGCTCCCTCAACCCACCTGCTGTGGAGGGGCCAGTGAGTGCCCAGGCCTCCTCAGCCACCTCGGGCAGTGCCCACCTGGCCCAGATGGAGGCCATGCTGAGGGAGAATGCCAGGCTGCAGAGGGACAATGAGCGGCTGCAGAGGGAGCTGGAGAGCTCTGCAGAGAAGGCCGGCCGTATTGAGAAGGTAAGCCCTGCCGGGGCTTCAGAAGGGCAGACCAGAAAGAGACCCCAAGGGGCTACCTGGGGAGAGTCCAAGGAGAGGCAGAGGAGCCTGAAAACTGTTTGGCTTGATTTCCCCCATCCCTCTGTTCTCCACCTCCCTCACCCCTCATGCACCCTCCTGAGCTGACTCCAGACAGCTGGGGAACAGCCGAGAGGCCGGCAGAGCAGGCCTGGAGCATGAGCAGTTGCTGGCCAGTGGTGATTAGAAAGAGCCCATTCACCAGCTCCTTGCACACTCGCACCCTTGCCCTGCACACACCCCCTCTCATGGACACCTCCCACAGAGAGCCCTTTGTGTCCCCCACACAACAGCAAGTCTGTTCCAGGCCAGCCCTGGCGAAAAAGAAAACTTCTCCTCTTGGAAAGACTTGTTGGAATCACAGGCCAGCTAAGAGCACGTGCAGAACCTGCCAGCAGCCAAGTGGGAGGAGCAGCCGGGGCCCAGCTGGCCCTCTGGGTGGACGGTGATGCCTGGGGGACCAGGCAGAGGTGGCTCAGGCTTAGACCTGGTGCCTGCCTCTTTAGTGAAGGGTTACCAATTTTCTGCTGAGGCTCAGTTTTAGCAGATGGCCTCAGGCCTCCCTTGACTGTCCTGTGGTGTCCAAGTTAGGTCAAACCACCCCAACATGGCTGGAGTCTTTTGGTGCCCACTTCTGGCCAACCATACTCAGTTTCTTCGTGGAAGTCAGCCAAAAGTAGAATGTTTCTTTCTGGACATTGGGCACAGGGAAGCTGTGTTTAGTCACCCTGCAGGCAGCTACTTCCAAAGTACCTGGCCCTAGGTTCACTCAGCATCTGGTCCTTGGGGCAGCTGATGGACCGTTGCTTGCTGGTCCCAGCAGTCCAGTCTACTTTTGGAGGCTACAAGCTTCTGATCATCCCACCATAGTCATCCCACCAAAACCTGGAGGGTTTGCTCCTGCTTGGTGTCCTCTCGTCTGTCACCTTTTCTGATGGAGAGTAGTGGGTCAGCCTGGAATCACTCCCTAGGAGCCCTCACCTTCCTTCAGCTCTGCTGTCTGCCTCTTGCAGCTGGAAAGCGAAATCCAGCGGCTCTCTGAGGCCCATGAGAGCCTGACCAGAGCCTCCTCCAAGCGTGAGGCCCTGGAGAAGACCATGAGGAACAAGATGGACAGTGAAATGAGGAGGCTGCAAGACTTCAACCGGGATCTTAGAGGTGAGAGCCAGTCACACAGGTGGAGGTTGGAGAGCCTCTGCAGAGGGCTTACTTCCTCTGTTCTAGAGAAAAATCAGGAATCTATTACCTGCTAAAAGTGCAGATGAACTCAGAGAGCCAGGCTGAGACTCCCCGGGAGCCGCCCTGTTAGAGAGACGCTTGTCTCTACGTACTGCGTCTCGGATCCCCTCAGGGAGCTCCCATCGTGTGGCCCAGATGATGGCTTCTGACAGAGGAGGCTGCCTCCCATCGGGCCCTGAGCTGAGCCGGGGTTTCCTTATGGCCCATCCCCAATGTGGAGGATGCAGCCCTGTCTTGATAGGATGTCAGGAAAAATCCCAAGCTGGCAGCTTCACCTGACACTAAAACATCTTTCCTTCCCTTGAAACAGAGAGATTGGAATCTGCAAACCGCCGCCTGGCAAGCAAGACACAAGAGGCCCAGGCCGGCAGTCAGGACATGGTGGCCAAGCTGCTTGCTCAGAGTGAGTAGGGGCCTCACTAAGAATCCTGGCCTGTGTGCAGGCAATGGGACTGCTGCACACCCTCTGCACCAGGAAGATTGGCCTTCCCCCTTGCAAAGCAGTACTTTAGGAGCAGGTTTACTGCCTACTGTGTGCCCAACACTAGACTGGATCTGGGGACAGTGGGGAGAAGTGGCTTCCAAAGAAGAATAGGATCTAGATGTGTATCTATTAAAAAGATCAGTTGACACTAGAGGGAAAGCCAGGGAGCAGTGATTTGCTGAGCTTCGGTGCTGACCATCAGTGCAGTGCATCGGGCAGTGCGGGAGGCAAGGTAACGCTGAACACAGGTGAGGTGAAGGAGAAGGAAAGGTCGTCTGAGAGCTTCCCAGGGAGTTCCAGGCAACAGAAAGGTCAGGAGTGTGCAACGGGAATGTGAGAGGCAGGGGGCATGATGGAACTGGGCCATAGCAAGCCAAGTGGAGGCACTTGAGACAGCCAAAAATGGGATCCTAGTCCTTAACCAACAGATGCATTCTAAAAGGGGCGGTCTAAGCATCTTTGAAGAATGGGCAAGTTCATTCACTAGTCCATTCATTAATTAGCAGATGTGTTTTGAGCATCTGGCAGATGTTCAGGAGAGAATGGGAGCAGGCCCAGGAAGGTACCATGCATGGCAGGGAGGTCAGGAGAGAAGTGGTGAGCTTAAGAAAGAAGCAGGTTCCCACAGATTCAAAAGAACAAGGGGGGTGGTCCTAGAAACTGGTGATTAGGAGCCCCAGTGGCCTGAGAGAGAGGCCCCGTGGGGATGGCAGGGGTGGAGAGCCAGCCAGAGGTGAAGGAGTTATTGGCGGTTCAAGAGATACATGGGGTGGGTGGCAAAGGGAGCCCTGAGCTCAGCAGCAGGAGGCTCTAGCAATCAGAAGAGACTAACAACAGTTATTTATTGAGCTCCTGCTAGGACCTTTACTGCCCTTCAGGGTGTTTGCAGAGAAGTGGAATGGGAGTGGTTGGTAGCTGGGTAAACGTGGCTTTGAGGCTTCACAGGAACTCTACTGTGAATGGCAAAAACAGTAGTGTGGGGTGCAGAAATGGAGGAGCAGCTTGAGGACTTAGCTCTGGCTGGCAGCACCCCTATCTTCCTTCAAAGAGGGTTCAAAGACTAGGGCAGGGAATGGGGGAACACAGCACTGAAGGAATTGACAGGGTGGGGCAGGAGGTAGGCTGGTCTCTACTGGCTGGGTGGGGTGAGGTGGCAGCGGCTTAAGGTCTCTGGGAAGGAGTCAAAGGGAATGAGGGAGAAAGGGGATGGGGCAGCCCTGGGGTTTCCCTGAGGAGTCTGGGGAGGAGAAGCTGCAAGGGCAAGGCAGATTAGGGTGCCTGCGGAGGAAGGCGGACTTTTGGGGCCTGGCTCTGCCAAAGAAAGGAAGCCATGGGGCGGGTTTCTGGGAGCTTGCTAGGGGGTGAGAAGAGGGGGGCCGGCCGGGAGGCGTTTCCGCTCCCCGGGGAGCGAGTGAGCGCCGGGGCTGTTCTTGGCTCCTCGCTGGAGCCATTAATCTCGCAGCCGCGGGTGACCTGGATGCCTGGCATTCCAGAGCCGCGAGCTGTTCCGCTCCCGGCCCGCCCCCCGCCGCTCCCTCCCGTGCGCGCTGCCTGGCGCCCTTCGCCCGGCTTTGGGAGGAGGGAGGGTGAGCACAAAGGGAGCCTGGAACGTGGAGGTGGGGGCTCGCTCGCTGCCCAAGGCGCATCCCGGTCCCCTCGGCGCCTCGCCTGCCTTCCTGCCCGCCTCCGCTGGCCTCCGGGCGTCCTCTTCCCACCGGCACCCGGGCCACTTATTTCTTACTGAGGGGCTCACCTTCCCGAGATCCCGCAGGCCCAGGGCTTTATCAGGGTCCTGTTGGCAGGGGATGGCCAGAGCCCAAAGCCTCCCAGCCCCCACCAGGGCCTTAGAGGTTGGACAAAGCTGCAGGAAGCCTCTGGAAGCAGAAGGCTGGGTCCGCTGGCCCCTCCTCCCCTAGGGTTGAGGAAACCCAAGCAGCTCTTCCTTGCTCCGTAGTAGCTATTGCAAAGGCAGAAAAGATGTGTCTGATTGACCTCTCTTTTATCTGGGGTCAGTCAACACTAGGAAAGTGTGGCCATTGTCATCAATGTCATCTGCATTTCCTCCTAGGCAAGACACGCAGTCCCCCAGCACTGCCTTTCTGGCCCCTCTAGGGCAGTCGTTCCCCCTGTGGATCTGGCCTTGAGGCCTGAAGCCGGCCTGTTAGCTCCACCCCCTTGAGAATGTTTCTCCTCTCCCTGCGCCTCAGATTCTCCAGCTGTAAGATGAGACAGAGTCCTTCCCCATAGAGTCATGCTAAGGCTGAAATGAGCTGCAGGCCCTGGGCAAATTGTGAATGCACAGGTGGAGTAGGGGAGGGTCCTCCCTGCCTGAGTCCAACCCTGGCTGCTTCTCCACCCCACTCAATGGATGTCAAGCCAGCGAAGTATGAACATATACGTTTCAATATTATTGGACTTCCCCTTATTTTCCTCCATGCCACAGAATGATACCGTCCTGGGCTCAGCCTTCAAAAATCCAAAATGAGCCAAGCGCTAACCTGAGTTGCCTCTGTGTCCTCCTTGCCCTGCCCCAGGGCCCTGAGTAAATGAATCCTCCCTTCCACATGCCAAGGTCTCAAGCCTTCACTCTTCTGTTCCAGAACTTGTACTGTACTATATGATAGGTACTTAGCTACATGTGGCCCAAGAATTGAAGTTAATGAAAATAAATAAAATTTAAAATTCCGTTCTTCCATCTTACTGGCCACACTTGCAGTCCTCAGTAGCACGTGTGTCTAGTAGCCACTGCACTGGAGGGTGCAGTATAGAACAGTTCCACTCTGGCAGAAAATTCCACTGAATCAGAATGCTGTTCTAGAGACAGTGCCTTTAGGTTCATTAGCAGGGGCCCACAGCCCTGCCTGCCTCCTGCTCTCCAGCAAGGAAGGCAGCTGATCCACTCCTCAGGGGGCAGCCTGGGACTCTCAAGGGGCAGGTGCCTGGGAGGTGGATTTAAGGCTGGAGCATGAGATGGAGGGCTCTGTGGTCTGGTTTGGGCCTTTCCTAGCCATGCTGAGAGGGCCTCTGAGCAGAGTTTCTTTGGGTAATTAACAAAATGATACAAAAGTCAGGATAGCTGGACCTTTACACACTAATCTTTGGGCCATAATCATTTTCATTGTGCTGCAGACTTTGCATTTCTTCCTGAGCCTGGTTGCTCACATCTCAGTGGTCTTTTCAGACCATGGAGGGAAATGTAGCCCTCAACGGACCTCTCAGCCTGGGTCTGCAGAAGGAGCCCCAGAGCTCTGGGTGGCCTATAAGTACAAACGCCTCACCACGTAGCCAGAGGCAGCCTGGGCCTTTGTAGTGTGGCCAGCTGGGGTTTCCATTTGGCAGCACCATTCACCTCCTATGTTCCTCCCCTGTAAGTTGGGGATCCCAAATCCTACCTGGAGGGGCTGGAGGATTCATGGAATAAGATGTGTAAGTGCCTGGTGTGTGGACAGCAGATGGTGGTTCTGTTCCCTCTTCCTTCATTCTCCCACTTGAAGGAGGACCATGTCACCTGAGCCACTGTTTTCTCATCTGTACATAGGCATCACAGTTCCTCCCTCAGCAGTCTCTAGCCGTCACAAGGTTCAAGGAATATTGTGGATGTGTTTTAGACATGGTGGCCCCTGGCACAAGTGGATGGTGTTTGAGGCTGTCCCATGGCAGTATGTCCCAGTAGAAAGGCAGGGTAGCCCAGTTGTTTACTTCTGACTTAAACCTGAGCCTCGGTTTCTTCTTCCATGAAACAGGCTTAATAGTGGTACCTTATTCGTGTTACTGTTGAGAGAATGAGAAGCAACTGTGCTCATCCAGTGGTCAGCACAGAGCCCAGGAGGCAATGGGGCCAGCCAGTGTGGTCACTGTCACTGATCAAGCCTCTCTCTCCCTACAGGCTACGAGCAGCAGCAGGAGCAAGAGAAGCTGGAGCGAGAGATGGCACTGCTGCGCGGTGCCATCGAGGACCAGCGGCGGCGTGCCGAGCTGCTGGAGCAGGCTCTGGGCAACGCGCAGGGCCGGGCGGCTCGAGCCGAAGAGGAACTGCGCAAGAAGCAGGCCTATGTGGAGAAAGTGGAGCGGCTGCAGCAGGCACTCGGGCAGCTGCAGGCAGCCTGTGAGAAGCGGGAGCAGCTGGAGCTGCGTCTGAGGACTCGTCTGGAGCAGGAACTCAAGGCCCTGCGTGCACAGCAGGTGAGCTGAGAAAACCTGTGCAGGTGTCCAGGCTAGGGCAGCATCTGAGGATGTCAGCTTCCCTTCCTCCTCGGGGACTGTAGGTTTGGAGGCCAGGGTCGAGGCCCCAGGAGCCCCTCTTAGATCTAGGCTGCAGGCCCCTTGCAGGGCGGCAAGGATGATTGCTCTCTGCTCCACCTTTGCTGTGTGCTCCCTTCCACTCGTCGTCTTAGCAGAGGCCCTGCCACCTGGCCCACATCCAGCCTCAGGGGACTCCTGTCCTCAGCAGCAGCAGGGTATATTGTCCTTGACCTCTAGAGAAAGTAAGTTAGGAACCTGGATACAGAAGGCCCTCAAGGTTTTTTTTTTTTTTTTTTTTTTTTTTTTTTGAGATGGAGTCTCACTCTGTTGCCCAGGCTGGAGTGCAGTGGCACAATCTCCGCTCACTGCAACCTCCGCCTCCCAGGTTCAAGCGATTCTTCTGCCTCAGCCTCCTGAGTAGCTGGGACTGCAGGCACGTGCCACCAAGCCCAGCTAATTTTTGTATTTTTAGTAGAAATGGGGTTTCACCATTATTGGCCAGACTGGTCTCAAACCCCTGACCTCATATCATCCACCAGCCTTGGCCTCCCAAAGTGCTGGGATTACAGGCATGAGCCACTGCGCCCAGCCACAGCCAGCTTTTATATGCCTCCCCGAGACTGGGAGGAAAGATGGTTGCCCTGATCCACAGTGCTCAACCTCACTTTGGATTTCTGTGTAAACAACTCTTGGTGTTTACAAACCAAATAGTTATTTCTCTACTCCCAAACCTACCCTTGCGACAGAGTTAGCATGACTGAACCCCCAGTTTGCCCAGTTCTGTTCTAATTTACACCAATTTTCCCAGTATAACTATTGATAGCACCCCCTTTGCCAGTTTGGAGGATTATTTGTTTGGTCTCTATGCCCTTGGCCATAGGATTCAGGGCAGGGGTATGGGGACCTGTGCTGTACCCCCACTTCAGTAGAGGGAGGAAGGGGAAATGTATGCTGTGTATGGCTGAACACACATATGTACGAGTGACAGTCCTTGTGTGGTGGCGAAGACCAGTGGCTGCCGCACCCCAACCTCCACCCTTGACCACGGTCTCCACTCCTTGCTCTGCAGAGACAGGCAGGCGCCCCAGGTGGTGGCAGTGGCAGTGGTGGGTCCCCAGAGCTCAGCGCCCTGCGGCTATCAGAACAACTGCGAGAGAAGGAGGAGCAGATCCTGGCACTGGAGGCCGACATGACCAAGTGGGAACAGAAGTATTTGGAGGAACGTGCCATGAGGCAGTTTGCCATGGATGCGGCTGCCACGGCTGCTGCCCAACGTGACACCACTCTCATCCGACACTCCCCGCAGCCCTCGCCCAGCAGCAGCTTCAATGAGGGTCTGCTCACTGGTGGCCACAGGCACCAGGAGATGGAAAGCAGGTTCGGCATTGCAGGCCAGGCACCTGAGGTTTGGGAGGCGGGTGGCAATGTCCAGTCACTGCCCTGCCCTTGATCCCTGATAAACAAGCCGCTTTCCCCACACAGCTCAGCAGTCCCTCCTGCTTCTGAGCTGAACCTGCATGCTTGGCACACCAGGCACTGTAAACTTGCATTTGCCTAGAAATACCGAGTCCTTGGTCTACCCAGGAGACTCTTACTGTGGAGGTGTTGGGTGCCGTTTAGGGCTTGGGCCCTGCCTCGCCTCTCAGGAGTGCTGCCCTCCAGGATGAGGGCTGTGCCGCCGCTATCATCTGATGACTCTGGAACCCACCCTTGATGGCCTGCCTTTCCTGGTGTGGGAAAACCACCAGTGGTTTTCAGAGCCTGGGCTCTAAGAGCATCAAATGCCAGAGTTGTGGTACTATTTTCAAGCCCCCTCTAGGTCCCTGCTACAAGCACAGAAGGATCCAGCCTAGCAGGGTTAGGGGAGTGGGGGTGCTTTTCCTCTAACTCCTGTGAGGCGGGAAGGGTGGAGGCTGCTGGATCTATGGGTCTGACAGTGTGGGCATGGCCTCTCACCCCTCAGGTTAAAGGTGCTCCATGCCCAGATCCTAGAGAAGGATGCAGTGATCAAGGTCCTTCAGCAGCGCTCCAGGAGAGACCCTGGCAAGGCCACCCAGGGCTCCCTACGGCCTGCCAAGTCGGTGCCGTCTGTCTTCGTGGCTGCGGCAGCAGGAACCCAGGGCTGGCAAGGGCTCTCTTCTAATGAGCGACAAGCAGCAGACGCCCCTGCTCGGCTGACTACAGGTAAGAGGAGGCTGCTGCTGGGATAGATCGAGAGGTAGTTTCTCCCGGGCCTGAACACAGATTGCCAGACCTTTCCTCCCAGAACTGAGGCTCACAGGAGCCAGGGCTTCCTGATTGTCTCCCAGGGGAGCTGGCTTATTCTCTGCGTCTAGTGACTCTACAGCCCATGGCTCTCCTGCCAGTGTGAAGAGGGGTACTTAGTCCCCATCGCCATAAATTCTATCATGCTTCAGCCCCAGCCACTGAACTGAGAAAAACAGAGCTTCCTGTGCAGATGCACCTTCTATGCAAGCCCCCTCCACTCTTCCTTCTAAGCAGATGCCACAGAAACTCTAGAAGATGTAATCTACAAAGAAAGGTCCCACCACCCGAAACATTTGGAAGCCAATCCAATCTGGTAGTTATTCCCATTTCAAAATAGGAGCATTTTTAGTCTTAAAGTTCTTGCAGATCAAGAGCAGCTCACTCCACCTTGAATCCCCAGCACAGACAGTTAACTTACAGTGTCCTTCACCAGGGCCACATCTTACAGGCATGGCAATAACCATCCACCTACCTTCCCAGCAGACAGGGCACCCACAGAGGAGCCAGTGGTCACAACTCCCCCTGCTGCCCATGCCAAACACGGGAGCAGAGATGGGAGCACCCAGACTGACGGCCCCCCAGACAGCACCTCCACCTGCCTGCCACCGGAGCCTGACAGCCTTCTGGGGTGCAGCAGTAGCCAGAGAGCAGCCTCTCTGGGTAAGTCCTCCTGACCCCACTTCTGTGCTAGGCAGGGCCAGGGGAGCACTGGGGTGTGAACTGGAACACCAAAGCCTTATCTTCCCAGCCCCCTCCGGGTCATTGCTTGCACTCCATGGGGAGCCCTGCATAGCCAGAGGTGAGCAGCGTGCCTGGCCCACCTCACTGTGAACATGAGGGGTGGCTGGTTGCATGAATAGGGAAATTGGAAACCCTGATTAGAGGCAGATCTAGAATTCAGAAAGAAAGCAACCAGATGGGAGGCACTTTAGCTCCTCTTTCATGGTCTTCCCTACATAGTTAATTTCCAATGTGATTATCCAAGAGAATGAAGCTTGCAAGTCATGCCGATGGCACTCTGGAAGCCTATTGAGAGTCCGGGAAAGAGAAATCTGAGAAGATGCCATTTCTTTTTCCACTCCCCTTTCACATTGGCCTTTGCATATTTGCCTGTGCCTCATGATCTCAGAAAACCACAGGCATGAAAAGAATGCTGCAGCCTCCCTCCCTCAGGGCTCTCCATTGCTCTAAGCCCTCCAGCCAGTTCAAAGTTAGAAACAAATGCATCTTACACATCGGAGGTTGGTGGGCTGGGCTGAGCACTGAGAGGGTGCAGAGCAATGTGCTTGTTTGGCCAAGTTCTGGGAACCTGGGCAGCAGAGGTGGGAAAAGTTGGTGAAGAAAGAGCATTGTATTTAAAATGTGCCAGGATTTTAAAAGCAATCTAGTAACACTCATTGGCATGTGGCCGTGTTCTTGTCTCTCTCCAGACTCTGTAGCTACATCCAGAGTCCAGGACTTGTCAGACATGGTGGAGATACTGATCTGAAGGAGGTGGTGCTTCAGGACTCTGAGCCATTCTCTCCCCTCCTCTGCCCTGTGCCACTCTCAGCCATTTCAGCAGCCTGTCAGCAGCTGCTCTGCCCCTTTCCCCAGCCAGACGCTCACTCCCATTGACCGTCTGGTCCCAGGAGCTCAGGAGGAGGACCCCAGGGGAGAGGAGAGCTGTGAGAGCACCAGCGCCCGCAGAAGACTCTGCTTCTTAGCCCACATTCCTCCCGGCCTTATGGAGAATGAGGATTCAGCCTTGACTTGTTGCCCAAGGCCTGCTACTGGGGTAGCAACTGACAGCTCAGAAAGGAGCTGAGCTCCCTCTGCCCTGCCAGTTGTCAGTCAGGCAGGGAGGGTGGGGCTGTGTTGGTTTGGGGGACTAATTTCCAAGGACGGCTGCCCGTGGACACCAGGCGGACTGGTTCACTAATCAAGTCAGCCATATTGTTCTCTGGCTAAGTTTGGTTCCAGCCAACCTCATCTGCTCTTCAGTTCCTCACTGCCTTCCTGGGATACTAAGACTTGAATCTTTTGGGGACTATTAAGGGTGTTAGTCTTGGAGAAGCCACAGCCTCACCTTCTCACTTGCTGTGGGTTAGGGACCATTAAGTGGACTGGGAGACAGTGTGCAGTTTGTATATAATTCCCTTTCTTATGGAACAGAAGACTGAGGCCTGCAGGTTCTGATGTGTCTCCATGGGCTGTGCTCCCCTCTTCCTACTGTCACAGTTCCTGAAACTTCTGACTGGCCTCCCAGTTATGCCTCCTCCTCAAGTTCCTGGCCCGTGGATGTTAAAGCTGCTTGATTCCCAGGATCTCGGCTGCCTTTTCCTCCATCTTGAGCCCTATAAATGCCCACGGGACCCCCACCACCAGCCTCTTGAAGTGGCTCCACAGCTCCTGTCCCTGGGACACCCTGTCAGTTTGGTCATAAACCCTGAGCCAGATGAAATGAGCCACCTTGAACAGACATCTGCCATGCCCCCAGGTGGGCTTCAGTGGCCCTCCCCAGTACCAGTTCTCTCTGAGAAACTGGAGATGTTGTCTTGTTCGCATAAGTGTCTTTGTTCCCACCTGGAGGGTTTGGAAGAGGAGCAAAGCGGTTGAAAACTAGTTAATGAGCTACCAGAATCAAATAGTCATCTGAATGGAGCCCCTATCACAAAACAGTGCCCAGGAGGCTGGCTCCTCAAGCTACCCATGCCCAGTGCCCTGAAGCAGGACCAGATGCTTTGGAATTGGGGTGCAACACCCACATGGCAGCCTGCTGGCAGCAGTGACTCCGATTTCTGGTCCTAGAGAGTCCCTCACTTCAGCCCCAGGAGCTATTGGTGGGTTTTAGCAGTTTTGTCTTTACCGTTTTTAGTTCTCCTTGATTCTTTGTGTTCTTCCTTTATCGTTTTTAGGTTTGGTATGTGTTGTTTTATTTCCATGGTTCCTCAAGTTTCCTTTTTAAACATTTGCATTTGCTGGACAATTGCATATTTTTTTAAAATTCCCCTACCCCCGTTTAAAGCTGAAAAATACATTTGGTTCATGTGCATTGTTTACAAAGCAAAAAGAAAAAAGAGAAAAAAAGGCAAAAAATATCGTGAAAGAAAAAAAAAAGACTTAATATATTTTGGATTAATATTTGGTATTTCTTTTAAAGTATTTTTTGTGCTGTGAACGTTTTCTGCCAAAGACCATGATGTGTGTCTGTATGTTTAAGTTATCGTAAATATTTAAAATGTAAACATGGCTGTTTTGTTATGCCACCCTGTACCAGGATTGCTGCCGCATTCCACTGGGTATAACAGTATTTTAATTAAAAAAAATAATTAAAAGTGATGTCTTTGCACAGGTGAGACTTTGCACTGAGGGAAGGGAAAGGGTGAGGATTTTGGGGGGCCACCCAAGTCATAGTCCAGTCTCTTCAAGGACCCAAAATAGAATCTAGGAATTTTGTGAAGCTGCATTAAGGACACAGTTGGAATGAGGATGTGGTTGGCATTTTTCCCCTTTCATAGGTAACATTTCTTGAAGACTGGGAGGGGAAGGAGGGCCTGGCAGATGGCAGCCTCCCCAAGTAGCTCTGTTCTAATCAGCTTTGTTTGGCCACATGCTGTGGTTATCCACAGTGGGAGTGGGTGTCCAAAGATGGCTTTATCCTTCCCCCACTCCTTTTCCCACTCCCACTTAGCATATAAAGTCTTGTCCGAAACCGTCCAGAAGGCCGGGCATCATGCAGAGGACATTCAAGGACGTGGCTTGTTCTTAGCCACTGCCTCCCTCCTTTGCTGTGACATCACCACTCTTTCCTGATGCTCAGGAAAGCATATTGTTCCAATTCAAAAAAAGAGAAAACCATTCTCAGTCTTGCTTGTTCTTGTATCAGAAACAAAATACCTGCCTTGTGCTTCCAGAAGTGTGGCAGGACACTGAGGTTCCCCGTCAGCATGTGGCCGTTAGTCAGCTGGCCATGAGGCAGCAGCAGGCTACCAGACAGCCTGCATGTCGAACGGTTCCCCACCATGGCCGTGAACGAAGTGTCTTCAGGGCCAGTGTGGGAACTCAGGAGCCATGTTGATGAGTAACTAAGTTGAGATCCTAGAGAAGGTGTCTTCCCGAGCCAGCTTACCAGCCACAAGTATGGAGACAAGCAGGTGGAAGAATTGGAAACATCCAAAAACTTTTCCAGCAACTTTGCAGATGGTGATAGGCCCCACTGGATGAGGAGCTCTCCATGCAGAGGCATCCAACCCACCCCATGGCCACACCTCCACCCAACCCTCCAGCCTGCCTCCTGCCACTGAGGCAGTATCTATGCCGGCCTTCCTCCCATTGAGCCCTGAACTGGAGTCAGGTTACTCATGCAGGCCTGGTCCGTGGAGGCAGCCTGAACAATAGGGCTCCTCACCCTCCCACCACTGCCCCTCCCTGGGCCACACCAGCCCATGGCTACATCTTCTGAGACTTGCTGTCCAAAATGAAATGTCAGTGCCTGTGGCACGGAGCTCCAAAGGACAGCTTGGTAACTCAGACCTGTGAACAATAAGCCCTGACAACAGTGCCATCTCACCCCAGTACCTTTGGCCAGGGGCTTCCAAAGCACTGCACCTTCTGTGAGATACAGTCTGTGGAAAGTCACATTAATGTTTCCTTGGCACAGACCAAGGAGAATAGGAAATCAGTCCCAGTTTACCCAGCACGTGTACGTGCATGTGCATTTGTGTGCATGTGTGCACATGCGTGCCTCACCATGTGTCCCAGAGGCAGGTGTGAGGGGCACCGATATCTTCTGGCTAGTGTCCCTGCAGGGCATGGGTGCTCTCCAGCCACATGGTCACCAGTGCATTTGAGTGACATTTCCTCTCAGGAAAGGGGATGAGTGAGCTGCTCGGTGCCCTGTGAAATGCAGTCTAATGAAGTTCCGGAACTAGTGAAGCTGCAGGCTGTGGCAGGGATGGTGAGGCCCTGTGGAGGGAGGTGTTTGCCCTCTGTGTCTAACACCTGTGAAGGGGTGGAGCCTGGGCCAGAAACCAGGTGGCTCAGCGGGGCCCTTTGGAGCCCAAGTTCCTCTTTGAGGGGCAGCCCTAACCTGCCTGCCCCACCTCCACCCAGTGCCTCCACCAATAGGGCTGGGGATGTGGCTCGGGGGCAGCCCATGGCTCCAAGGGTAGGAGGGCAGCCTATGAGTAGCTGCCCCAGCCTCTCTCACTTCTCTCACCTCCTGGTTAATTGTTAACTCTTTCCCTGGCATAAGTATGTGCCAGGCTCAGCAAGCTTGGTGAAAATATGCCACGACAAGGGCAGAAAAATGGGGCCGTCACCCAGAGATAGCCAAAGCCACTTTACAGCCCCCGAAGAATTCCAGCTAGACAGGAAAGTTTGCAGTACCACTCTGCCATCTCCTGGCACAAGTAAGGGGCTGGCCAGGATGAAGTCGTCCCTGAGCAGGCCTTGCTGGGAGTGCCTGACCCTTCTGGAGGTGGTCCGGAAACCCCCGCAACCAGCCGTGCATTCCTGGATCTAACACGTGGGAGAAGTGCCACAGCAATTGAACGCTCAGCATCTTTTTTTTTTTTCCGAACAAGATAGATTTCACATACCATAAAATTCACCCTTTTGAAGTGCACCATTCAGTGGTGTTTTGTATCACAGCATCTACTTTAAGCCAGTGGTCAACCACAGGTCATCACCAAATGCGCCACCAGTGGGCCATATGGACACAATTAGAAGTGTTATTGGATCTGCTGCCTTCACACTTGTCGGCTCCTCTTTCCTAGGCTGACACTTTGAACTTTCTATTGCAGACAGTCCCCTTTCACCCATCCCGGGCCCAGCAACCCCAGAGCACCTCTGCTGGACTGCAGCCAGGACACTATCTGCTCTGAGCTGGAGCCTCCCACATCTCATTCCCTAGGCTGCCAGGGTGGAGGTCCTGAGGTTTGGAAAGGAGGCCCGTCAGCCCTGAGGCGCCCATGTCTGCTAAGGTTTTCCGGAGTCAAGGAGCATTGGCAGGGGTGGGTCCAATTTTGTGAGGTCTGAAGCTTATATAATTTGGAGGACCTTCTTTAAGAAAAAGAATGCAAAGTGGTGAATACAAAATTAGGTCTAGAGTTTTCGCAGGGGCCTGTTCAAGTGAGCACCCGAGTTACAAGTTTCATTAGCTTCACAGTAAATCTTTGCCTGCCTGGGCATTGGGCATTGTGTTTCCCTGATGGGAATGGAGCTCTGGGAAGTGCCCAGGACTTCGGTTCATCCTTGTCTCTCCCAGGTGAGGCTTGGATCTGGAAGTCAATGAAGTTGGTTTTTCTTCTGCAGATGAAGTGGCTGGTTCTGGATATCCACTAAAAACAGCCCGTTCTGTAGGGCGGAGGTACCCATAAAGGGAGCCTGGGGTCCAGGCGCATGGTGGGGGTATCACCGCAGAGCCTGGACGAAAGGGCTGACCAGTTCGCTGAGGACCAAACTGTAATTGACTCTCATGTGCACCCTGCTGTCACCCACCAGCCAAACCTCCAGCCCCCAGCGGGAGTGGGAGTGGGGCATATCTGACAGTGGGCTCTCGGAGTGCCCTGGAGAGCCATGCCACTTGCACTTGATTGCAACAGGGACGCATTCTACTCTAGTCTGTGGGCCCGTCAGCTTTTGATTCTGAGCCAGCCCGGTGTCATGATCTGTCCTGAGATAAATGCCTCTTGCAAGTCCAAAGGCTCCTACCTGGGGGCACATTCCACTTGTGTTGGGCAATAATTTGGTTATTTCCCTGCACAGGTTTGTCTCTTCTTGCATCAAGTTGGCCTTCTTTTCAAGCTTCAGGAGCCTTGAAAAGAGCCCTGCCCAGTCTCTCTTCCGAAGCCTTTGCTTGCTCAACACAGTGTACTATGGAAATCTTCAGAGCATGTTGCATTATGGCAAAAATACCAAAATATCAACCATAGAGTGACTAACTACAAAAACCACAGCTAGGTTTGCCTTGAAAATTATAACAATCTTTTTTAACTTAAAAAGAAAAACAGGCACCCCTCTCTTTCTTTCTCCACCATCGTAGCGTGTGTGTGGCTCCGCCTCTCGCCATGTCTTCTCACAAGACTTTCAAGATTAAGCAATTCCTGGCCAAGAAACAAAAGCAAAATCGTCCCATTCCCCAGTGGATTCGGATGAAAACAGGTAATAAAATCAGATAAAAACTGGTAATAAAATCTCCAACTCCAAAAGGAGACATTGGAGAAGAACCAAGCTGGGTCTGTAAGGAATTGCACATGAGATGGCACACGTATTTATGCTGTCCGAAGGTCACAATCGCATTATCATGTCAAACTGAAAATGTCACCACTATCTGGACAGTTGGACGTGTTTTTTTGGGAGTATACTTTTTCTCTCTGAATCTGTTAGGAACATGCTGGTTGACTGGGTTCCGTAATAAACACGTGAGACCTTTCATTTCAAAAAAGAAAAATAGGCCTCCTTCCCAGGGGCTCCGGATTTCACCAGCCTTCTGTGCACGCCCAGCCATACAACCCGCACAGGGGTGGCTCCAAGTGCACTGTGGCCTCTTTGAACTGTAGGCCTTTGCACATCACAATCCTTTTCCTCGCATGCCTTTCTCATCTCTTTTCTCCTCCAACTTGAACATCACTTCCTCCTGTCAGTCGCCCCTCTGCAGCTTCCTTTCTGCTCCCACAGGACCATGATGGGGAGGAGAGCTGGGGCGTGCAGGATGGAGGAGCTCTTGCTAGCAGACATTAGTCTGCGGCTCCTCTTGGGTGAGAAGGAGCCACAGGTGAAAAGACATAATCGAGCTTTTCAATGATACAGGCGTTTACTCTTGTCCTTGCGCTGGTGTCACAGGTGGCCCTGCTTGAACAGTAGCCCTGTAGCATATTCTGACCAAAGGTCTCAAGCCCTTCCTCCTTGGCCAGGCACCCGTGCCCCTTCGCCATTCACTGAAAGTGGGAGAGGTGGGAGAAGGTAAAAGGGACTCTGTGGGTGGAGTCTTCAGGTCAGAGAAGGAGAAGCTGAGCCCGAGGGCTTGGGGAGCGGAGTGGATGAGCAGGTGGAGGTGGAGGTGGGTGTGTGAGCCCAGAACTGGCCCTGCCAGATGGCTGGTCCCTGAGTCAGGCCCAGGCGCTGACTGCCACGTGGGCAGTAGCCAGCCCCAGTCATGGGAACGGCAGGCGGAATCAGAACTCTCTCCACCCCTAGGAGGGCCGCACCTGCCTGGAGCTTCTCCTGCCTGGCCCTGACAGCCCTGGGCTCCCTGTAGGAAAGGATAGGGGCGGGGCAGCGGCAAGGGTAGGGTGGGTGGAACACTTGTTATCGGGGCAGCAGTTCCCAGCCATGCCTTGTAGTGTTTGGGTCCCTAGAATAACTCACAAGGGTTGTCGATCAAGGCCACGGAGATCTGAGCCAGGCAAGGTCCAGGGAAAGGCTTTCCCAGAGCCTCCATGCCATCCCCAGGTGCCAACCTCCCTCCCCTTCCTCCCTGGAAGCCAGAGCACCACAATAAAGGGAGGGGGAGAGGTTGGTGATGCCTTCTGGGGAATGGAAGCATTTGTCTCCCAGTCCCTGCCCCTTCTGTTCCCAAGTTCATGGGAAAGGAGGACCTGTCCTGTGCCACAAGAAAGACTCTGGCCCTCACACCTGTCAGTGTACCTCTACTTGGGGCAGCATTTTCAAAGGCCTGTGCTCCAGGCCTGCGCCTCTTTCCTGCAGCCCCCAAGCTGGACCATCAAGGCCTGGTCCTGGGAGCAGTGTGGTCAGTTCAGGGGCCTGTGGTTGAACTTTTGCTGCCATCCCATCCCATGTCCAGTGAAAGATATTCACCTTTCAGACCTTCCCTTGCACATGTACTCACTCAACTAATAGCCATTAAGGACCCAGCATATGCCACATCCATTCTACATACTGGGGGGAGTCAGTGGGGAATAAAGCAGAAAAAATCCCTGTCCCATGGAACTTTATTCTAGTAGGAGTGGGGTGGGGGAAGACAAACAGGAAACTAAGCTTTACAGAGTATGGGAGAACAATAATTCTTAAACTCTCTGTGGTGAAAAACCAGTTGATTTTTTTTTCCATCTGCATTTGAATTTCTGAGCAATGTCAAATTTAGAGATCCTATAGCTAGAGATGATATGGCATAGAAGTTTCCAAATGCATCCCCTCAATTTCTGTATGTGTGTCCTCTTGCAGTGCTGGTCCACACTGTGTGCCAAGGTAATAAGAGCTTTGGGGGAAAACAGGGAAGGATGAGAGGGATGAGAAGTTTGAAGCAAGGTGGTAGGGCTGCAGGAGAGTTGCAGTTTTAAAGAGGAGTTATTAAGAAGGTGACATTTGAGCAAATATTTGAAGGAGGTAAGGGAGCGAGTCATGTGTGTAACTGAGAAAGGCGCATTCCAGATAGAAGTTTTAATAAAAGGAAAGAGAATTTATAAACTTAAACTTTGACTGGTTGAAGCCCTCCGAGGGGTGAGGGGCAGGGGCAGGAAGCAAAAGAGCATTGTAGGAGGGACACGTGTGAAGGAAAGGCCCCCCAAATCACCCCAGGCCCACCAGCATCCTGAGTGGGGCTACAGTTACATTCTACCTGGTCTCCCCTCTCCTTTCAGAACCTTCTTTCTTTACAAACCAGCTCTCAACACCTGATATGTGGGTCACTCACAACACAGGCTGTTCTTTTAATAAAATGACATTGTTTGCTGTGCTCAGCGCATCTACCTCCAGCTTTGAACACGAGAGGTGCTTTAACCCAGGAGCTGGTCTGAGTCCTGCTTCTGCATCTATAGGCACAGGGCCATGACTGTGAAGAAGATTCCATCCATCTGACTTGCTTCTGCATCTGAGCCCAGGTTATATGGCACAGGAGACATGGCAGGATGAAGATTCCTTCCTCCATTGAATGCACTTCCACACCTGCTCATGCACACCACATGCATACAAACACTTTCACACCAAACACACAGGCATGGCATACACTCATGGGCTTGTCCACATGCACACCTGCCACAAAAACTCAGCATAAGCCTCCAGGTACACAATATGGGCATGAGCACTTATACACACACGTGCACACACATACACATTTTTGGAGGCTTGAATGCACACCCATGCCCAACACACACCCCTCAGGCAGGCACTCATGTGTTGCCTGAACATGGACTCACTCTTCCTACAGGAGAGTTTCTATTCTGAGCAAACACCCAGCATCTGCAGTCAATGGCAAACAGGTGAATGGGACAAAATTCACTCATGTGTCCCGGTGACCCCACCAATACAGCCCTGAAGGAACAGGCAGCAGGCTTGTTCCCTCACCACCAGGCCCATCAGAAGTGCAAGACCAGGGTGGGGATCAGGTCTGGGTAGGAGTATATTCAGAACTTCTGGGTACTGACACAAGGTCAGGAGCCAACAGCCTTGTGCGTTCCTGACAAGTAGGTCACCATGACGAGGAGCCCTGGCTCACATGCTGGGACCTAAGGTTGACTGGAAAAGACTTGGGAAAATCCAGCTGTTGTGAGACAGCCAGTGTTAGTAGGTGTTGCTTTCCCATGCCAGTGAGTTAGGTTGGATCTGTGCAGCACCAGAGCTATGGAGTGTGTGTCAGTGGCAAGGGCTCTTGCTCAGCACAGCAAAGACTAGAAGAGGGCAGTGGCTTAGGAGGGATTGTAGCGCTGGGAAGGATGGGTGAGGCAGGGGACACATGAACAGTGTTATTTTTTTAGCACACCGGTGTGTTAGGCACTGTGCTAGGTGTTTTTCATGTATTATCTTGCAAGATACAGCCCTGCAAGTTAGATTTTATTGCCTCCATTTTACAGATGAGGAGACTGAGACTCAGAGGGCTTAAATAAATTACTCTAGGTCCTCAGCTAATAAGGGCAGAGCTGGGATATGAGTCAGGGCTTGTCTGACTGCAGATCTCAGACTTTCTCAACACCATCATGTTGAAGCTAAAACTTGCATTTTAAACTGTCAAAAGCAAGAAAGACCTAAGGAGACATGGCAAGTAAAGGTACAGTGGTATCCTAGATGTCATCCTGGAACAGAAAAAAAAAAAAACAACATGAACTTTAGTTAATGACAATTAGCTGTGATACATGTACAATTAATTGTGTTACAAGTACTTTACTAATGTAAAAGTGTTAATAATAGAGGAAACTGGGTGCAGGGTATACAGAAACTATTTATACTATCTTAATAATGATTCTGCAAATCTAAAACTGTCCTAAAATAAAAGACTTATTTTTTATTTTTTTATTTTTTTTATTTTTTTTTTTTTTGAGACGGAGTCTCGCTCTGTCGCCCAGGCTGGAGTGCAGTGGCCGGATCTCAGCTCACTGCAAGCTCCGCCTCCTGGGTTCACGCCATTCTCCTGCCTCAGCCTCCCGAGTAGCTGGGACTACAGGCGCCCGCTAACACGCCCGGCTAATTTTTTGTATTTTAGTAGAGACGGGGTTTCACCGTGTTAGCCAGGATGGTCTCGATCTCCTGACCTTGTGATCCGCCCGTCTCGGCCTCCCAAAGTGCTGGGATTACAGGCTTGAGCCACCGCGCCCGGCCAAGACTTATTTTTTAAACCTTGCATTTTTGCCAGCAACAGGAAGTAGTAGATAACCAACATTCCAAGGTGCAGCCTGTATATAAGGCCTGAAGAGGCCACGATCCCTGGAAAGTTTCTCAAAATAAGAGACCATTCTGGACTTTGTACCACTGAGTTCCCATCACCTAATAACCTAAAATAGAGACATTAATTGCAGGGCTGTGATCACAGCCAAGGCCACCTTCCTAAATGGGGCAAAAGGGCACTGAAGTCAGGCAGAGCAGCTGCAAACTGGCATGAATTCCCAAGGCTGTGGCAGAGAATTCTTGCTGGGTGTGCCTGTACCTCCCTGACAATGTGGCCTGGCCAGGCTGATGTCCCTCCATTTTCTCAACTGTTGCCACTAGAATGTAGTGGGAAAAATGTATAAGTCTTACACTTCTTTCGTTAATTTATTCTTAAATATCTTATTCTTAGTAATACTACTATAAATGTAATTGTTTTCTTGATTTCATTTTCTCATATTTTATTTCTAGTACATGAAATAAAATTCATTTTTGCATATTGATCTCATGTTTTGTCACCTTGCTGAACTTGCTTAGTCTTAGTAGTTTTTTAGTGGATTCCTTAGGATTTTCTATATACTGCAAGATTATGGCATCTACAAATAGAGATACTTTAAGTTCTTTCTTTCTAATCTTGATGCTTTTTATTTCATTTTCTTGCCTAAGTACTCTAGCCACAAGTTTCAGTACAATGTTGAATAGAATTGGTGGGAACAAATATCCTTGCCTTGTTCCTGATCTTAGGGGTAAAGCATTCAATTTTTCACCATTAAATACAACGTTAAGCTGTGGTATTTTTAAAACAAAAAGAAAATAGTTGCCCTTTATCAGACTGAGGAAATTCCTTTCTATTCCTGGTTTGTTGAATGTTTCCATCCTGAAAGAGTGTTAAATGTTTTTAAATGCTTTTTTGGCATCTATTGAAATTATCATGTGGTTTAGTCATTAATTCTATTAATACAATACATTACATTGATGTCCAGATGTTAAACCAACCTTGCATTCCTGGGATAAATCTCATTGAGTCATAGGGTATACTCTTTCATATATGTTACTATTTCATTGAGTATTTTTCCCACAAGAATGTGATCCAGGAAAGCAGGGCCACATCTGCCCCTGCTCACCACATTGTCCTCATTCCCTCTAGCAATGCCAGGCACAGAGAGTGCTCAGTGAACCTCAACAAATGAATGAAAAAGTCAGTCTATAAAACACAGGATCTCACGGCCCTCCAAAGAGTTCACACTAGGAATAGTCACATAGTGTGATTATTCATATATATAATAGGAATAGTATGATAATAGTTCACACTAGGACCATCATATTATCACAAATGTCTAAGTATGCATAATCCACATAAACTGTAGAGTCAAGGGAGGTTATAAAAAACCCAAACTTAGAATGAAGTGCTTTCTGAGTGAGGGGGCATTGGGTGGCTTGCTCCACTACAGTCAAGGGTGTCTCACTTTAGCTTCCAGACTGAGAGGCAGAAGCTTATGGGGACTTGGGGCCCTCTCTCCACATGCAGGTCCCCCCAGCCTAAGGAAACATGCCAAGGTCTCAGGTGGTGACATATGATCTAGGATTGCTGTGAGCAAACATAAGACAGATGAGTGGGTATGTTGTGGAAAGCAGGGTCTTGTCTGCTGTGGTCTGGGGATCTGTGGACCCTGTGGCAGTCAAGCTTGTCCCTGTTGACAGGTATGATCCTAATACAACTTCTAAGCAGGTTTCTTAAGCTCATCCTGAGATCACAGCTATTAATCTAAACTCTGGGGGCTGGCATGAGGATTAAATGAGATAATAAATGAAGACCCTTAGAATGATGCCCAACATAGACTAAGTGTTCAGTAAATGGGGACATTTTTGTTTCATGCTAAGTTTTATTATTGTTTTATGCTTTTATTATTTTTACAATTATTTTAGAAGGAAGTCCACTGACAGTCAGACTCTGTTGTAGCTTCATTTTATTCATAACTTCAAAAACCTGGCAGTCTCTTCCAGTAGGTACCACTTGAGTCAATCCAAGACCCAAAGAGCACAAGGTGCTCCCCAGGAGCAACTGGCTGGGCACCACCCTCACCTGCTACCTGGACACAGATGAGGGGTGCTTCAAGACAAAGAGGAAAGAAAGCTTTTCTTTCTCCCTGAATAAAAGCCTTGAGGGCAAGGGAAGTTGCCCTCCCTCTCACCCTCTGTCCCTCTACCACATTTCAGGCTGGCTGTTGATACCCACAGTAAGGACAGTCCAGTCACAACACAAAGGCCATGGCACAAGAGGGCACCATAGGAAGAGAGCTGAGCACAGCCAGAGAGCTGGGTGCCCTGCCTACCAGCTCTAAGAGGATCCCTGGTTCTTCTCTCCTGTATGGTGGGAACTCCTCTCTGGATTCTGGCACCAGACTTCTAGCTCCTCATCTCCTCCATACCTGCCTTATAAGAGCAAGGCAGAATATACCAAGAATGTATTTGCTGGTCTTTTAGCAACCAGTGTGCTTGCTGAGCCAGCCTCAGGCCCTTCCTTTCCAGGAAGCAGAGCAGCAGAGCCAGCCAGGCCAGGGTTTTGGCTTGAAATGCCCCCAAGACCAACCAGCTGTGCTCTCAGCCCAGGTGAACTTCTGTGGGACCACAGCCCAGATCACCTCATAGACCCCTTACTAATGATATGGATTCCATTGCAGCCATAGGTGGAGTTGACTAAGACATTGAAGAAAATTGAAAAGAACAGTTAGAAGGCCGGGCGCAGTGGCTCAAGCCTGTAATCCCAGCACTTTGGGAGGCCAAGACAGGTGGATCACGAGGTCAGGAGATCGAGACCATCCTGGCTAACACGGTGAAACCCCGTCTCTACTAAAAAAAAAAAAATGCAAAGGGCTAGCCGGGCGTGGTGGCGGCTGCCTGTAGTCCCAGCTACTCAGGAGGCTGAGGCAGGAGAATGGCGTGAACCTGGGAGGCGGAGCTTGCAGTGAGATTTGATCTGGCCACTGCACTCCAGCCTGGGCAATAGAGCGAGACTCCGTCTCAGAAAAAAAAAAAAAAAAAAAAAGAACAGTTAGAAAAGTAGAAGGAGAACTGGGGCACCAATGGGATGTGAAGGCCCGTAGGGGAGGAAGGGGGAAGGAGCACGGGGCCTGAAGAGGCCACAGGGTCTGGCAGTTGTGAAGCCACAAGTGGCTATCTGGTGCAAACTTTCATAGTTAGAGAAGGTGTTGAAGCTGTCTGTCCAAGGATGTTCATTACAGAATTGTTTATAACAAGGAACCATTGAAAATAACTTCAAGGTCCAGCCCCAGGAGACAAATAAATAAATTGTGGTTCAGCCATGCAGAGGTAAAAAAAAAAAAATTAGCTCACAGGTTTTGTTTGGCTATGAAGAAGGGGATTGTTTGCGAACATTAAAAAGACTGAGAAGTTTTATGGGAAAAAATCCAGATGTCCAGCTTCGCTTGAACACCAAAAACTCTGGCAACACTAGACCCTCATTTCCACTTGACATGACTCTGGCTGCAGCAAGAAGCAGCTGCGTCCTTCAGATGAGGAAGTCCCTCCAGGTGGCCAAGGTTTCTACCCACCCAGTCTCTCATGCAGTTTCACGTCAGTATCTATCAGCTATGGTTAGAGATCTTGTGCACATTCTTCCCCGAGGCTGGAACATTCTCCTCTTCACCCCCAACCCTGTGCCCTGATAAGTCATTTTGATTCTTCAAAAAATAGCATTAACGTCACCTCTTCAGGGAAAATTTCCCTAACTACCACATAGTGAGTTGGGTCATCCTGTTTCGGGTTCTTCTTGCATCCTTGTAAAACTCTTCACTACTCTCACTAAAGAAGTGTCTGTGACAGCTCTCTGTTACAGAGGAAGTCCACTCAGTGAATACAGAAAGAAATACAAAGTCACCATTAGAATACCAGATGCCCCTGAAGGCAAGATCCACCCATGGATATTAAACTCAGTGCGTGAAAGTTTAAGAAATATGATATTTACACAGTCTCAAAATATTTTCCCCAAAACAAAAGTCATTAATTACAAAGAGGAAAATAGTAACTTGAGAGTGAAGAAACCTAGCAGATTTCACTGTAACCAAGTGACCAAGGTTAACATCACCAGTAATAAGTTGCGTTGACATCCTGCACCCCTTGATAGGATGCACTGAGAAAAGCACGTCACTTCTGTGGTATCCGTCCCAATAAGGCATAACTGCAGTCTAATCATGAGAAAGCATCAGACAAACCCAAACTGAGGGGCATTCGACAAAACAACTGCCCAGTACGCAGAAAAGCCTTAAGGTCATGAAAGACAAGGAAAGACTGAGGAACTGACACAGATTGGAGGAGATTAAGGAAACATGACAACCAAATTCAAAGTGAGACACAGGATCAGATCCCAGGACAGGAAAAAAAAAAGTAGAAAAGAAAGTCTGTACTGAATGGCATTATGCCAATATTAATTTCTTAGTTTTCATAATGGTCGTACTGTATAGTTGTGTAAGATGTTAATCTCTGGGGAAGCTGGGTGAAGGGTATGTGGAAGCTCTCTGTATCATTTTTGCATCTCCTCTGTAAGTCTGAAATGATCTCAAAATTGAAAAAAATCAAAAAGGTATGTGTGTAATTATTTGTTAGATGCCTGTGCCCCCTCCTGGGAGCCTATAAACTTCATGAGGATGTGGACAGGGACTGTGAATGCACTATCTCTATTCATCATTGCATCCTGACATTGTGGAAAGTGCTTTACACATAGTGGGTATTCAATTAATATGCACTGAATAAACAGATTCATAGTTGTTGACACAGAGAAATGTCCTTGGCATATGATTAAGTAAAAAAACTAGGATACAAAACAGCACAGTGGGATCAACAGTTCGATCCCATTTTTTGCTTTGAAAAATCATATACCAATATTTGTATAAATGAAAAGACTATAACGATTTTATTTATTTATTTATTTATTTTGTATTTTTTAGTAGAGATGGGGTTTCACCGTGTTAGCCAGGATGGTCTCGATCTCCTGACCTCGTGATCCGCCCGTCTCGGCCTCCCAAAGTGATGGGATTACAGGCTTGAGCCACCGCGCCCGGCCAACGATTTTAAAATGAAATGTTGACAGTGGTTATCACTGGAAGATAAAGTTATGGGTATTTTTTTCTTCTTTTTACTTTGCTATATATGTATATATCTTGAGACAGAGTCTTGCTCTATTGCCCAGACTGGAGTACAGTGGCGTGATCTCAGCTCACCGCAACCTCCGCCTCCCGGGTTCAAGTGATTCTTGCCTCAGTCTCCCAAGTAGCTGTGATTACAGGTGCCCGCCACAATGCCCAGCTAATTTTTGTACTTTTAGTAGAGATGGGGTTTTGACATGTTGGCCAGGCTGGTCTTGAACTCCTGGCCTCAAGTAATCTACCCGCCTCAGTCTCCCAAAGTGCTGGGATTACAGGCGTGAGCCACCATGCCCGGCCTACTTTGCTGTATTTTCTAAGCTTATTTAGATTTTCACAAACTATTTTTTATGTGGAGAAAAGAAAGTGTGTATATACACATACATAAAGAATGCCCTGAGCACTGTGCCCAGGTTCCTGTGTGTGTGCAGACCTGGAGCCAGACCCCCGAGGGCTGGGCAGAAGATGCAGGTGTCTGAGCCCTGGGAGATGGTGACCCAGCAGCATGGTGACTGAAGTCAATGGAGGGGCGAGGTGCCAAAAGGGCAAGTTAATTATCCTCCACTTCTCAGCTTCTCCATTCAGCCAGCTGGCACTTCCTACCTAAGCAAAATTCTGAACTCGTATTAATTTCCTCGAGCTGCCATAACAAATGGTCACGAACTGGGTGACAACGCAGGAATGTATTCTCACAGTTCTGGAGGCTAGCAGTCTGAAATCAAGGTGTTCACAGGGCCATGCTCCCTCTGAAGATGCTAAGGGGGAATTCTTCCTGGCTTCTGATGGCTCCTGGCAGTCCTTGGTATTCCTTGGCTTATAGCCGAGTCACTTCACTCCCTACCTTTGTCATTATATGGCCTTCTTCCCTGTGTCTCCTCTGTGTCTCTGTATCCAAATCTCCCTCTCCTTTTTCTTATAAAGACATCAGTCATTGGATTTAGGGCCCACCCTAATCCTGTATGGCCTCATCTTAACTTGATTACATCTGCAAAGACCCTATTTCTAAATAAGGTCACATTCACAGGTATCAGGGGTTAGGACTTGGGCATATTTTTTGAGAAGAGACAGTTCAACATACGATAGCCAGGAACTACCCTGTACCCATTTTCTATTACTGTGTAACATACCACTTCAAAACTTAGCTGCTGAAAACAACCATTTTACTTGCTCATAATTCTGTAAGTCAGCAATTAGGGCTGGGCTCAGCTGAGAGATTCTTTTGCTAGTCTCCCCTGGGCTCATTAGTGGGGCTGCAGTCTTCTGGTGGCTTGACTGAGGGGGAAGGTTCAAGATGGCCATATTCATGTCTGACACTTGGTGTTGGCAGTAGTGAGTCAGTCTGGTGAGCCTCAACTGGGATGGTATTTGTCTACTCCACGTGGCTTGTCATGCTCCATCAGGCTAGCCCAGGCATGTTCACATGTAGATTGGCAGATGCTAAGAGGACAAAAGCAAAAGCTGCAAAGCCTCTTGAGGACTAAGCTGCTGCATTCTATTGGTCAAAGCAAGTCACAGGCAAACCCAAATTCAAGGAGTAGGGAAGGAGACTCGACCTTTTCAAGGAAGAAGTAGCAGAGTTATGTTGCAAAGGGGCATGCACATAGGAATGGGAGGGGTTACTGAAGCCATCTTTGCAAACTATCTACCATAGACTTCAAGTTCTGGGAGGATAAGATAAACAGATCCAGGCCTTGACCTTAAGAAGCAAGTCTAGCCCCCTGACTGAGGCACTGCAGCAAGTGCCACATGTTAGAATAAAGGCACAGGAGAAAGCAGTGAATTCCCTGGTGTGTATAGCAGAGAGCTGGTAGGAAGTGAAAACTGAGCTGCCCACTTGCCCTCTAAGTTCCAAGTCAAGGACCTCTCATCCGTTTCTGGTTCTGGATAATGACCTCCATGTCCTGGGCCCTTTAGGGCTCCAGATACAAGCTAAAATGATCATAGTTTAACCCTAAAGCAAGGATGGCATGGTCTCAAATCCCCAAAGAAGCAGTTACGTTCTCATGCTGACTGAGGCAAGAAAAGGTTTCCCAACATGAGAGTTGGTACACAAATGGACTTAGAGCTAACCCTTGACAGAGTCCCTTTTCCCTCCCTCACAGACAAATGCTTGCCCTCTTCTCCAGTGACTGCTCAGGAGAGGTCTATCTGCCTACACTTCTGTGGGAGGAAAAACTCCAAGTACACACATCTAATATGCCATCGGGGGTGGGAATCCTGGCTGCATTTTTTTCACTTGTAACTTTGGCCCGCTCTCCTCATCTGTGAGATGTGGGTTCATGGGGCTACAGTAAGAACCAGTGAGAATTATTTGCAAACACTCCAGAAATTGTGCCATTGTCTGTAAGGACATGTGTAGCCCTTGGCTCATTCATTTACTTAATCGTTCCCTCTTGTAATGTTTAACCCCATTTTGTCTGCCCACAGCAGCATCCTCCATCTCCCAGGATCCACTCTTCACTCTTTTCTGACCACGAACTTTGAATGGGAAATGCCATATTCCTGGATACCCTCTTCATAGTGATTGGTCCAAGGTTGAGCAATTGGCTCAAGTTGGGTCAGTCAGCATTCTTCCCTGAAATTTTTCAATGTGAGAATGTAAAGAAGTAGCTTATTTCCCCCTTTGGATTTGTAGTCAGAAAGTGCTGGAGCCATTTATGGTCAAGTCCTTCACCATGGGGAGGAACTGGAGCGAGGGCAGAAGATGTAAGTGAATTCTGGTGCGGTGTCAGTTCTTAGTTCCCGCAGTCTCTGAGGCCCACCTACACCCTTCTTTTCCTGCAGTTATGAGGACTTTCCCAGAGAAACTTCTTTTTGCCTAAGCTTGTAACCAAAGGAATCTTGACCAAGACAGATACTTTGTTGAATGTTTACTGAGCAATTCCATCTGCCAAGCCCTGGAGATACAACAGAAAAGATATGGATCCTTTCCTCTGAAATGTCGTAGTGGCAGAGAAGACAACAGGCAGGTGATGGGGGCTGCCACAGTCGTAGTGCAGAGCAGGCAAGCTCCGTGTTGCTTAGGGGAGTCCACAAACATCTCACAGGAGGAGGAGGCGCCTACCCATAGCCTTAGGTAAGACTCCCTAGTGGTGGGGCGGGGGTGGATGGGTAAGTGCAGGGCTGTGGGGAGTTGCAGGAGACTGTTGGGTTGTGAGGGTAACAGTGTGTATAAAGGCACAGGATACGGATTGACACAACACTACTGGGGAACAGAGCATTTCCTGGGGGCTGGGACTCAGGTGGAGAATGAGACAGCATCAGATCAGAAGGGCCTTGTGGACCAGGCTTGAGAGCATGACAGTAGTGGACAGTTGCTGAGGAGCTGGGTGCAACCAGGGTCATCATACTTGTAGGAAGAGGTGTACCAAGTGAGACACAGGCACTGGGAGGGCTGCTTACATCATGCTAAGGCAGTTACCTAGTTTCTACCTACAGCCTTCACCCTGCACCTTGGGACACTCACCTAAAGGGGGTCAGCAGGTGCGAATGGAGCTCCCTCATGCAGACTAGCTCAGCCTCCTTCCGAAGCTGGTCCTGTCATTAGGACCATGGGATCAGGCCAGCCCCTCTGCACATCCTGCCTGCCCCACTCAGCAGCAGGCAGAGGCCAGCAGTCCCATGGTGGACTGGCTTTGCTGTAGGCACCATGCCCTCTGCTCCTGTGAGATCCTGGAGCAAGCTGCCCTGGCAAAAAATATATCTTCTCACAATTTTAAAAGCAGCAGCAACAAGAAGTGAGCCCTCTGGTTCATACAGGAGGAAAACAGAGCATTTAGAGGAGGAGGATCTCTGTGGAGCCCCTCTCAGCTGCGCAGGACCAGAGGTGGCCTCCTTCTAGGGATCAGAGCCCTTCTTTCCTACAGCAGTCCTTGAGTGACAGGCACCTTCTCAGGGGCTTGGTACACCAAGCAGAAGGGCCCCCAATCCAGGGGCAGCCAAGAGATCAGGCCATGTGGAGCCTATGAGCTGGACACAAGAGCAGGTGGTCAGCTCAAGGCAAAGGGATTTCTTGGACACTTGTACCTAAAGCCGTGGTCAGGGATCAGTGAGCACCACAGAGGCTATCAAGAGGTGGTGTGAGCAGGTAAGCAGCTGAGGTCAAATAGCTGGAGAGTTTCCCAAGACTCAAATACATATTCCCAGATGCTCTGCCAGACAGAATCCCATCTACCCACCATCCTCCACAGCACCTTGCTCTGCCTCCTGCAGTGACAGGTAACAAGATTCTGTGAATTCTTTGCCCACCATACTGTGAGGCTCTGAAGACAGGACCTGGCTTGTTCCCACCGCAGCCCCAGCTCCAGCCTAGGCCTGGTGTAGGGCAGAGGCTGCAAATAGGAGTTGGTAGTGAATAAATGACCACTTGAGGAGCTTTCAGCAGCACTCTGGGGCAGCAGTGCATGTTGGGGTGAGAACAGCCCCAGAGACTGGAGGGGAGGATCTCGGAAAAGGGCTGCAGGACAAGCAGCAAACTCAGATCCAGAAAGCCGGATCTGAGACAAGCTCAGGGAGACGGGAGGAACAATCTGGGCAGGCGGCCTCACCAGGAGTGTCCCAGCAGAGGAAGCCAAGAGCAGGGAGGACAGGGATGCAGGGAGGTGATGGACCTGAGATGAGAAGAACCCACAGGTGAGGGGACTCAGGACAGAGAATAAGGACTCAGGGTCCCTCATAATCTTAGCAACAGGAAAGATCTCAGCACTGGCCTGGATATCGCCATAATGCCCACAGTAACCAAGGTCCCACACCTAGGCTCAGCAGACCCTCAGTACTGGGGCGGCCAGGATTCATACTTAGGAAGGCTGGATGAGCTGGCCGCTGGCAGAACAGAGTGAACCCTGTGACCAGACCGGTGAGTGTGAGGACCCTGCAGGCTGAAAAGGAAATTGCTGGGCAGAGGCTGTTACTGTGATAGCCTCAGTGGCTTATCAGGAGTGTTGCATCTGGGCTACTCAGTGGTACACTGGGTTGGCAGGGGAGAGGTGGGAGCTGTGGGGCTGCAGGCAGGAAGTGAATTCTAGTCCGGATGGGAGTCAGAGCCACTTCATTGCTAGAACAGCAAGTGGAGGGTAAGCAGGACTTAGCTGGGTCCTGGGGTGGCCTTTGAGTACCGGGGTCCAAGCCCTCAGGCACCCGGGACAGAGGGAAATGGAAAGTGACCCACCAGGTGGAGAAGAGGGAAGGATGAGGTTGGAGAGGGAATTGAGACCATCCCAGAGGGCTGTGTAGGCCAAGGCCAGAGTTGAATGCTGTCCTGAATGCCTGCAGGGTGCCAGGGAAGGGTTGCAAGCAAGGTGTGGCAAGGTGAGATTAGCATTTTTGGAAGAATTGTAGACTCACCCTGTCTTCCCCACCATCCTCCACTCCAAGGCCTACAGTGCTGTGCCCTGTGGTATTTCTTTGGCAGCTATGACCTTGAGCTCTCAACAGTGACCTACAAGAGGTCTGGGAGAGACAGATAGGGGTGGGAGCAGGCAAGTTGCCCATGGGCAGCTCCACCCTGGGGCCTCACTCCAGGAGATTCCTTGCTGGGCAGTGACCATGGCAGGGATCAGGCTCAGGCTTGCTTAGACTCAGAATCCCCGGGCATAGGAGGAAGTGTGGCCACTATGTCTTGGGCCTCACCCAGAATGAAGTACTCTTTAGAAGCCCATTGGCTTCTCAAGGTACTGGGCCTGGCCTGCAAGCCTTCCCCACCTGCCTGGCCCTCCCAGCCCTGGCTTCTCGTTGGGCTGGTCTGGCCAAGCTGGAAGGCCCCAGGGCCACATTTTGGGCCCTGCCCTCACCTGTACCTGCGTCAGTGCTGCTGCCAGCCTCCTACCTCGGGCTTAGGAGAGGGCCCACCCTGGGCCCTGGCTCCTCACCAGCTATCCGGGACTCTCCCGTCCCCATTGCTTGTCAGACAGCCTGGGTTGGGCTGTGCTTCTGAGCCCCATCCTCCCCCATCCCCACCACTGCCCAGCTCAGCATCTTCCAGGAATACTCAGGTTCCCAGGCCCTGCCTCAGGTGAGGGCCACATTGCCACTCCTTTGCACAGCTCCAGATGGCAGAAACCAAAAGTGTGCACAGGATAGGGGCTGGGATCCCTAACCCTTCCCTGCTTGTACAGGCACCCTGCCACCCCACACTTGCTCCCTATGACCACACCAAGCCATAATCTATGGCACTTCCCCTGCACTCCTGGGAGATTTTTTTTACCACGTGGGGACTTGGCGAGAAGTGATTCATTACTTTCAACAACAGAAGGATGATGCAATCTACAGCTCCCCACAGGAGAAGGGAGGGAGGGGGGACACCAGGAGCAGGTCCAGGGGACAAGAGGGAACAGAGAATCATATGTGCAAGCATTGTTTCTAGCCCCTCCTATAATATTGTGCTGGGCACAGATGGCGCAGCAGCTCTGCCTTGGAGGAGCTCAAGCTGGCTGGAGATAGATGATAGGAAGTTGATAATATGTGGAGCAGGTGTTTGTGAAGCAGGAAGCAGAGGTTCCAGGAACAGAGACCTGTGATCTAGGGGCAGTCAGAAAATCTCAGAGGAAGACCATCCCAGCTGAGGCCTACAGGTTGAGTTGGCCAGTTAAAGAAGGACAGTGAGGCTAGAAGGAGGATGAGCCAGGGTGACATAAGGGAAAGGAAGGTACAGGGAGGACAGCAGACCTTTTTTTTTTTGAGACAGAGTTTCGCTCTGTCACCAGGCTGGATTGCAGTGGCACGTTCTCGGCTCACCGCAACCTCCAACTCCCTGGTTCAAATGATTCTCCTGCCTCAGCCTCCCAAGTAGCTAGGATTACAGGCATGCACCACCATGCCTAGCTAATTTTTGTATTTTTAGTAGAGACGGGGTTTCATCATGTTGGCCAGGATGGTCTCGATCTTCCGACCTCATGATCCGCCTGCCTCGGCCTCCCAAAGTGCTGGGATTACAGGTGTGAGCCACTGCACTGGGCCAAAAGTAGACATTCTACATGGCTAGAGAGTGGAGGGCCAAGTGGTACAAGACGGGCCTAGAGAGAGAGTGACCAGGATAGCATGGGCTCCAGGAAATATCTACTGCCAGGCAGGGCGCTTCTTGGTGATATGTCCCTTTACTGGATAGAGGGATGCGGCTCCTGCCAGCGTCCTGTGTATACAACCCAGAATAATGCCCTCCAAACGGCTCGCTCCTGCTTCTGTCCCGTGAGCCTGGGACCATACTACACAGTTAGAACCACAAGAGTTTCCTGTATGAGCTATCCTGTCCTCCCAGGACCCCAGCCAAGCCAGTGCTTTGCTTTCACTGACCACATAATAACTTATTTTGCAAATAGGCATCTGAGATTCAGAGCAGCCAAGGAACTTGACGGAAGTCATGGGGCACACCAGAGGAGAAGGGGGTTCAAGGCTGTCCAATGCCAAAGCTTTGGGCAATGTTAATGGGTGTCGCACGCTACACAAACAGGCACTTTTCTGCAGGACTTTTCAGAACCTTTAATGTAACAGCAGATGAAAGGCGTATATAACACGGAGAGACGCATTTTCTCCTTTTGTCCCTAATGGACACCTTTCATCCCCAGTGGATCCGCCGTCTCCAAGGAGCCTATTCTGGGGCCTGCTGTCTGAACTGTAGGGTCAGAGACAGGATTTTGGAGGCCTCCCTGCTCTATGCTCTCTGTATGTTGACTTTAGCACTGTCTTTTTTTGATTTTCCAATTGCATTTGGGAAAATTGGCTTTTAATTGGAGGTTTACATGAGCATGGGTGAAGGAGAATGGGGAAGTTAAGCTCCCTTGACCTCCAGCCTTCACAGAAGACTTCTTCATTCCATGCACATTACCTGAGGCCTTGGATCACCTATGTTGATGTGTCTGTGGCTCAAGAAGGGACACTCCCAGAGGAAAGAGCTGCTCTGGGTCAGCAAGCGTGCCAGCATGTTTTGGGAAGGCTTCCAGGAAGTGGTCGTGTTTTATTGTGAAGGAAAGGTGGGAAAAGAACAGAAGACAAGGGCAAAGGCATAAAGGAAGGAGTCACGGTTACAGGAAGTGCAGGGATCATAGGTCCTGAGGCTTGGAAGAAGTCAAGAAAGGAAATCAGTACTGGTGGTAAAGGCCTTGTAGGCAATGAGGAATTTGGACTGGGATCTGGGGGTGTCAGAACCATAGAAGCTACCTGAGACAGGGATGACTAAATCAAATTCACAAACAATTCTAGCCTGGATTCACTGCCCGCAGAAGGGATTCCAGGCATTTCTTCCTCCCTGTGAGCTCGACTCACTCTTGCTGCAATGTGCCAGCTCTGACACAGCCCATGCCACCTCCTGCCTTGGCCTCCTTTCCCGCAGCCTCCTTGGCCTGGCATCTCTGTCATCTCTGCTCCCCTGCAAACTCCTACGGACAGCCTCACATTGTCCTCACTGAGAACCTTGCACCAGGCACTGTGCTCACTGCAGGCTCCTCAGCTAAGCCATCTGCGGACCCATCTTTCTGCTCACCAGGGACTATCCCCAGTGCCTTTAAAGAAGGGTGGTGCCCCTGGGGCACAAAGCAGTGACTGGGGCATCAGGAAAATGCTGGCAGGTGCCCCCCTACTCCAGAGAACACAGGATAGCACTCTTTCCTTAGCGCAGTCTGCTCTCCATCCCAGCTTTCCTGGAGCCCATCCCTGGTTTTGGGGAAAGAGAAACGTTCAACCAAACCAGAGACTAACCCTCAGGGTTACCCTGACCAGGATACTGGATGCTCATTTCACTCCCAATAGGCAGATGCCAAAAACTGCCTGGAGGAGAGTGTGGAGACAGAAGAAAGGGGCCTGACTGGCAGCATTAGACCACAATAATCTCCCGCCCCTGCCCCATCCCATCCTTGGGAGTGTGAGGGATCCGGATGGCTGGGCTAAGGCTGCTGTTCTCTCTGCCCTCTGGGCCGGGCTGGGACAGGACTGGCTTCCTTCAGGGCTCTAACTGACACATCTTTTCTTTGATGGGCTAATTCTTTGATGTGGTTGTCCTTGGCCTCAGAGTGGTGACTTTTCCCATCCCTGCTGGGATCCTGGGGATGGGGTCGCTGTGATCGGCCCATGACAAGCACTGCCCCCTCCAAATACCTAACATGCTGTAACATGCTCTTGGAATTCTCTCTCCCTTGGCTTCCGTGAAGGGTCAGAATCTCGTGAATCTGCTGTTTAACTCCCTGCTGGCATGTTAGGTATTTTTACAATTGTTCTGAAATCCCATTATCTCAGCCTTCTGAACAGGCTCAGTGTCTCGTGCTGACTGAATACGTGACTGGCCACCAATCCTCTCCTGCTGGCCTCACTCACAGGGATGCCAGAGAGTCCTGGGCTGCGGGCTCCCCAAAGTCTGCTCCTCTGACTTCAACACACTCTCTTCTCCTGAGGCCAGGGCCGTGGGAAAAGCACAGTGATCGCAAAAATAGAATGGAATGGTCTTGGCCACACTGGATAATTGTAAACACAGAATGATGTTTCAAAGAAAAACAAAAGTAAAAATTATAGAGTTGATGAGCTGGGAGGAGCTCAGTTAATTTTACTCAGTCTCTGTAGCCAGCACTTCCCACAGGTGTAATTTTACACTTACCTGTGTTATTATTTGCTTAATTCATTCAACAAATATTTATTGAGCACCCACTATTCTAGATGCTTGCGCTGCATCCATTATCAAAGCAAAGACCCTGTCGTTCAGGGGCTTCCATTCCAGAGGATTGGTGGGAGGTAGAGGACAGCAAAAAGTAGACTCATAAATCTCAAAATGACAGAGCATGTTAAAGGTGATAAGTGTGGCCCTGCACGGTGGCTCATGCCTATAATCCCAGCACTTTGGGAGGCCGAGGCAGGTGGATCACCAGGTCAGGAGTTCGAGACCTGCCTGGCCAACGTGGTGAAATCTCTACTAAAAATACAAAAAAAAGGCCGGGCGCGGTGGCTCAAGCCTGTAATCCCAGCACTTTGGGAGGCCGAGACGGGCGGATCACGAGGTCAGGAGATCGAGACCATCCTGGCTAACACGGTGAAACCCCGTCTCTA
>NC_045435.1:156700391-156733010 GCF_002776525.5 Piliocolobus tephrosceles | reverse complement strand
TCCAACCTGGGGCGACAGAGTGAGATTCCATCTAAAAATAAAATAAAAATGATAAATGCTAGGGAAACAGAAGCCTAAGAACAGGTAAAGCATTGCTGGGGAGTCGGGGAGGTCGTAGCTCTCAACAGAGTGAGCTAGGGACAACCTCTGTGAGGAGCATTCCAGAAGCAGCAACTAGCAGAAGCCTGTGGGAGGAACAGGCTAGAGCCAGGCAGCTGGAGCAGGGCAGAAGGGAGTAGGGGGAGAGGAGGTCGGGCGGGTACCAGCCTGGTCACTGGCTCATTGTAAGGCCTTGGACCTTTATGAGAATGAAACGGGAGCACTGCAGTGAATGGGAGTGGTATCCTGCGAGAGCCCTGGAAGGGCAGCATCTGCAACCCAGTGCCTAGAACAGGGCATGGCACCTGGCAAGAACTCAAAAATTCCACTGAAATGAATGAACGAATTAATGAATCCAAGCAGGAACCTATGCCCACACCTCCGCAGAGAGATAGGACTGTAGGTACATTTGGACAAATAGACTTCCAGTCTGGTCCTTGTATCTGAACCAGAGCTTCATATCCTTATCAGCTGGGGAGCTTTTCTAAGTCCTCATACCCAGGCCCCTTCCCAAAACTCTTAATTATCAGGCTGGATGGAGGAGGGTCCCAAGAGGGGCCCACATGAGGATGTGATTCTCATGTGTGCCCCCTCCCTAGTGAGAAACATCAGTCTCGACATTCTCAGCTATTTCCAAATACTCAACACCTGGCATCGTATCCAGCCCCAGGGCACACATTTAATGAATGAACAAATGTTTGTTGACTGAATTCATGGGCATGCAAACTCATGGACAGAGCTAATTGACTGCCTTTTTTCAATTTTCAACTCAGATGTCTGAGATTGCATAAATAAATAGCATTCCAGAGAGAATGGGAATGGGAAGCCTGAAACCATTGTTATCACTGTCCCTCCATCCCCATCCCCTCAAAACATGCCATTACCTATTATCTGGGTCTCTTCTGCTTTTTTGACTTCGATTATATCTGCCCTGAACAAGGGGTAGCACAGGGGATTCAGGGATTCTGAAACCAACTCAACGTATTTCTGCAGAGTTCTGAGCCAGCAGGGCCTCTCTTCAGATGAGAGGGCTGCTGAGGAATGAGGCTCTACTACTGGACAGTCCAGTGCTCCCAAAAAAAGGGGTTCATGAGTCTGGAGACCCAAGGAGTGGGGTGCCCAGAGGGACAAAGGGAGGCGGCCAGTTCACTTCTCTTTCCATGCAAGAAGGGCTCGCCCACATTCCAGGGTTAGGGATGAAATTCTGCTGCAGGAAATGCAGGGGCTTTGAGGACAGGGGTCCACCCCTTCTCTTCTCACTTTGCTAGCCCAGCTGCCCCTCTGGGGCTCCAGCTTAGGGTGCCTGGGCCTCACAGATTCCTGGCCTCTTGCTTGCAGGTGCTGGCTGCCAGACATTTTTGCATATAAACAGTAAAGAGCTCCTTATTATCTTGAC
Organism: Piliocolobus tephrosceles; assembly: GCF_002776525.5. Classification (NCBI taxonomy): domain Eukaryota; kingdom Metazoa; phylum Chordata; class Mammalia; order Primates; family Cercopithecidae; genus Piliocolobus; species Piliocolobus tephrosceles. The sequence goes on along the minus strand of NC_045435.1, from coordinate 156,731,515 downwards.
ATACTTGGAATAAGCGCAGCCATTTTTTTTCTCTTCTTAGAATTCAATAAAGGCCAGAAATTCCACAGGGCATCTGGCTCAACTATATTTTCTCCTTTCTCTTGTTTCCCACTCCCCTCTCCAACACCATAACCTTGAAAGGGCAGCCACAGGATCGGGTGCTCTGTAGCGAGGCATGAGGGTACTGCTCCACCTGGTGCCCAGGAGTCCACTGACCTCAGTGAGGCCCGCACCCACCTGTACGCCCCACTGAGGGGTCACCTGTACACCCCGCTGAGGGGTCAACTTTGTACTCAGGAAAGTGGGAAATGAGCAGGTGAGGGCCTGGGACAAAAGGTCAGGCAGCCAGGGTTCAAATCTGCTCCTCCACGTATCTACTGTTGGCAAATGAGTTCCCCTCTCCGAGCCTCAGTTTTCTCATGCCTAAAAGATGTGTGTCAAGTTTCTTCCTCTTACAGTGGATGTAAGGATTGAATGGGTAATGTGCAGAGAGCACTTCACAAACTATAGCTATAACAATTGCATCTTCGTTAGTGCTGAGCACTTGTCCTATTCCAATTACTGCATAAGAACCCAGGATCCTGAACTAAATTAGATCCATGCCAGGCCCTCAGAGACCACCTCAGCAAGGAGACAGACAAGGAAAGAGGAGGCTTTGGGGTTTGCATGATGAAATGCATGATTCAATTAAACGTGTGATTCAAGATAGAGAGGAAGGTGGGATTAACCCTTTACAAAGAGATCTAGACAGTTTCACGGAGGAAAGGACCCCTAAAAAGGCTATCGAGGTTGAATAGGAGTCCTTCAGACAAACAAGGGAGAAAGGACATCACAGGTAGAGGAGATAGAACACTCTAAGACTCAGAGGCTCAGTCATCAAGCTTAGTTTGGAAGTTCAGGGTTCAGGTATCTAAAATGGGAAGAGACAAGGGTAATGGGAAGCTGGAAAGATGGGCAGAGTCCATCCTGGAAGGCTTTTGAGGCCTCCCCAAGGAAAGACCTAGACTTTTCCCTAAGGTGACTGCCCTGTAGTGAAGGATGCAACTGTCAGGGTTTCCTTCTAGGCAGACTTCTCTGGCCATAGTGGGAAGAGGACAGGGGCACACTGCGGAAGAGACCAAGGCTGGGTCAGAGTTAGAAGATGGATGGAAGGGGATAGGGCAGGAGCCCCACACTTCAGTCATTCACCTGCTCCTTCCTGATCTACCAGGGACCACCCGAACCATTTCTTACCTAGCATTTCTCTTTATGCTAGTTCATTTTTAAACCATTTTAAGTTGCTTCTATTGTACCATTATAGCCACCACTTCATTTTTTTTCCTAATATATGCATAAAAATGCCACATTCTTAAAATGAAAAGTGTGGGCAGCAGTGGCTGATGCCTGTAATCCTATCGCTTTGAGAGGCTAAGGTAGGCAGATTGCTTGAGCTCAGGAGTTCGAGATCAGTCTGGGTAACATGGCAAGATGGCGTCTCTACAAAAATAAAAAATTAGCTGGGCGTAGTGGCGTGGGCCTGTAGTCCCAGCTACTGGGAAGGCAGAAGCAGGAGGATGGCTTGAGTCCAGATGGTTGAGACTGCAGTGAGTGGAGATTGTGCCACTGCACTCCAGCCTGGGTGACAGAGCAAGACTCTGTCTCACAAAAAGAAAAGAAAAGAAGGCTGGGTGGTGCAGTGGCTCATGCCTGTAATCCCAGCACTTCAGGAGGATAAGGCAGGTGGATCACCCGAGGTCAGAAGTTCGAGGCCAGCCTGGCCAACATGATGAAACCCAGTCTCCACAAAAATACAAAAATTAGGCCAGGCAAGGCAGCTCACGCCTGTAATCCTAGCACTTTGGGAGGCTGAGGGGGGGGGGCAGATCATGAGGTCAGGATTTCGAGACCAGCCTGGCCAATATGGTGAAACTCCATTTCTACTAAAAAATACAAAAATTAGCTGGGCATGGTGGCGCGCTCCTGTAGTCCCAGCTACTCACGAGGTTGAGGTGGGAGAATCTCTTGAATTTGAGAAGCGGAGCTTGCAGTGAGCCAAGATCACGCTGTTGTACTCCAGCCTGGGTGACAGAGTGAGACTCCATCTCAAAAAAAAAAAAAAAAAAAAGAGAAGAGAGGAGAGCAGAGGAAATGGGAGGGGAAGGGAAGGGAGGGAGGGGAGGGGGAGGGAGGGAAGGGAAGGGAAGAGAAGAGAAGGGAAGAAAAGAATATGTCCATTTGCCATTGGTCATGTCTTTGCCCACCAGTGGCATGTGACTCAGGCCTGAGGAGCCATGGATCCTGCTAGTGATAAGAGCATCCGATTTGGGAGGGATTGGGAACGTGTTGGTCAAAAAATACAAAATTTCAGTCAGGAGGAATAACTTCAAGAGATCTATTGTACACTATGGTGACTACAATAAGAATGTTTTGTGTACTTGAAAATTGCTGAGAGTAGATTTTACATGTTTCCCCTCCGCCCCCTCCCCCGCAACACAATGATTAGTATAAGGTAAGGCATATGTTCATTAGCTCTACTTGGCCATTCCACTATGTATACGGATTTCCAAACACCATGTTGTTTACCATAAATATATACAATTTGCATTTGTCAATACAAAAATAATTTTTTAAAAAAGAGAGCTTGAGCCAGGCCATGGTAGCAGAGACAAGAAAGGGGTCTGCCCAGTGTGGTATCTGTCAGGCAGGCTCCCCTACTCCTGCTTCTACCTTCAAGGCTCTTGTGACTTTGCTTGGGCTGGCAACGCACAGCACTGTGGTTGCTCTGAGAGTGAGGACCAGCCCAGCCTCCCCCTGCCAAGCCCAGCAGGGACTGTCTCATCATTAACACCCCTCCTCATCCACAGCTCTGCTTAGGGCAGAAACAGGCAAATGCACCTTCCCTGGAGCAAAAGAGATTTAAGCAGACCCAAGGATGACTCAGCTGTGGAATCCTTTGTGGGCAACTGGATTGTGCAGTATTAGTGAAAAATATGCAGAGAGAGAGGAGGAAGAAAGGAGGGCAAGAAGGAAGGAGATGCACAATCAGATTCATCTTCACAAGAATTTTGTAAAGCAGGAATTACTGTACCCATTTTACAGATGGAAAACCAACCGCATTTAAGCTACCTGTCAAGATCATTTCTAGTAAGTAAGAAATAGATCTAAGCTACTAGTCCAGATCTGTCTGACTATAAAAATGCTGCTTTCTTTTCCAAGAATAAGGTCCCTAATCACACCACTGCAGCAGAGCAACTGTCATTGTTGAAAATCCCCTTCCAGTCTTCTCTTGTTCAGGTGTAGTAAAGGTATGTATCTTCCTTTTGTTCGCTTAATATCATATCATAAACACTTGCAATATTGCTAAATAGTCTTTATAGTAATCACTTTTACATAATATTCCACCCTGTGGACATGAGGTGACTCACTTAGTCATCACTAAATATTTAGGTGGTTTCACCGTCTCAGGATTATAAATCCTCCCTGCCCCCACCCTTCCTCTGTCAGGCTCCCCTGACATGAGTCAAGGCTCCAACTTGCCCGATGTCTGGAAGGTTATGTAGGTCACTGGGACCTGGTTATGCCTGCCATAGTGCAGCAAGGCATTCTAGAGTTTCTCGGAAGGCTGAAGCTACTGAGAAAGTTAAGTCCTCTTCCTCTTCCTTCCCTCTGCCAGGCTTGGCATGGACTCCCCTGCCAATGCCTCCACCCACTCAAGCCACAAAATTGGAGCTGATGCAGACTGGAGATGCCAAAGACTGGTTGAGCTGGGTTTGGGCTCTTGCAGCTGGTGAAGGCAGCCCCATGCCCAGACATCTCAGGAGCCAAAGGGCACCCAGGTGACCCCAAGGACTGGCCAGCAATGAGTCCAGCATTGGGATGGAAGCCAGATCCCTGAAAAGAGCCCACAGCCTCGCTTGGTCCCTATTTCCTTGAGAAGCCCCTTCCGGAGAGTTCTCTGTGTTTTGCCCCTCAGGGAACATGGCCACATCCCAAACTGGCTCCCCAGCAGCTCCAGGCTGGACTGTGGAAGCAGAAACCTTCCTGGCAGGAAAGCAGACACCATAATCGCCTAAGGTGAATGGCCCAACAGCACATTTTCAGGATGTTTCTCTGTTTTATCTGTTTGCAAAGCAGATATTTGGGGAGGTTGGGCTCAGAATTGCTTCATGGCTTTGCCAGTCCCATGGGAAATGGTTTGCATTCTTAGCATAGTTGGAGGGCTGTGAAGCAACAGAGAGGACTGCTCCGAGGCCTCTCTGGGACCAAAGAAGATGAGCCACTATCTCGGAATCCTCTCTCCTTGGATGGGTTCTGGTGTGGGACACACTGAATGTTCTTTTCAAGAGGGCAGGGTGGTGGGATGTCTCTAGAGGGGCTCTGTGGACAGAGTCATCACGTTACTTATGTAAGCCCGGGGCTGCGAGTGCTTTCAAGGGTCATGTTATACCAGCTCCTGCCCGGAGGAACACACACTCAGTGTCAGCAGAAACGGACTTCTCAGAGGTCCGGAAAGCATTAATGGCAGTGGTTTTCTCTAGCCAGTGGTTTTCCATTTCTTCTGGGTACGTTGCTGTTTGTATTGGTTTTTTAATAAAGAATATGTATCATTTAAAAGCAAAATCCCTAAAGATGTTTTTGAATTAATAACCAAATGAAAAGGCCTTAAGCCAGGGCATTTTATCTTCTGCCTTGACAGTAAACCCTCAAGTGGAGCAATATTTCTTGTCAGAAAATCATGTCAACCCTTCGTCCTCTTTCCTGCAGCTGATCGGATGCCTGCTGCACTGCTGAAGAGGCGGCAGACTCGTGGCCTCCGGGAGGGGGCTCAAACCTGTGACTGGTGCATGTTCTCCATTAGACACACTGGCTGGTGGCCAGCAGCCCCACCTACAGAATTCCCTGAAATGAGGAATGACATTCCTGAGACCACTCAGCAGAGACTGCCTCAAAAGGCGAGCTGGACTTTATTCAGGCCCTGCTCAATGCCAGGAAATGCAGCGAGAGAAAATCCCCTTCCGGCGCCACCTCTGTGGCCGGCGCACAGGTCCCCTGCCCAGCGGGTGTGTGTAGACGTGACCTCAGGAAGCTCAGCCCAAGGCCCTCTGGAAATGGCCACAGCTGGACCACATGGAACTCGTCCACTGCTTCTTTGGAGCTCCAGGAAAGCACCAGAAAAGGGGCACTGAGGCAGAGGTAAAGCCAAGCAGCCTGTGGCTCAGGGGACCACCTTGCGACTGCCTAAATGTGAAGCAGGCAGAGAAATCCTCCTGGGAACCTGAGGCCGGGTGTATGAGTGGGATTTAAGAGAGGCCAGGGCTCCTTCCCAGGTGGCCCCAGCCCAGGAGGAGGGCGTGAGAGGCACACCTGGGAAGTGTCAGAGCCTGACAGGCGTGAGCTGGAGACCTGGCAGGAGAGTGTTCTCACCACCTGACCATCCTGGAAAGCTGTCAAAGTCCCAGTGCCCATGTCACACCCCACAACAATCCAATCAAACTCTTTGGAGGCAGGACCCAGGTATCCCTGTTTTTTTAAAATTTACAGGTAATTAAAATATTCAGCCAGGCTTGAGAACCAGTGCTTTAAAGAGATATCTGATGCATCCCAGACTCATCAAACAAAATAAGTAGGGCTCCTCCTGAGTGAATCATCAAGCCACCTTCTCTCTAGAGGCCCTCTTCACTCCTCTAGTCTCTCCAAATCCTTGCCATTCCTCCACATCCATCTCCAGCGCCACCTCCTGATGGGAGCCCTCCATGGCTGCCCCAGCTGCAGCGAGTGCCTTTCTTTAAGGGCCCCTGTCACTGAGGACCTGCATAGCCATACATAGCCATCAGCTGACAGGTGTTTGACCATCCAGTTGAGCAATCCATTCCCATGGGGGCAGGTACCATGTTGTCCATCATGCTTTCTCACAACCTGCTGACCTACCACCTACCGCAATTCACTGCCCACATTATATACTCAATTAGTGTTTTCTGCTGACTTACATCCTAGTGCATTTCAACATTTCGAGCAATCCTGGTAAGAGAGTTGAAAGAATGTCTGATTCAAATTAGCGGTTTTGCTGGTGATCAGTGATTGTGGTCATAAAGATGTACACGACAGGAATGGTATCGGAAGAATGGCCAACAAATGCCTCTCAGGCTGTATCCCAAGATGGTATGTGTAACCCATATAGCCCACCCTTCACGTGGTCCAGTCTCTGCACTGAATATCTTCAAAGCTGTGGTAGTTCCACAGGGCAGTAGGCAATGAAAGGTATTTTCTAATTAAAAGCACTTGAAATATTTACTACAGTCTCTTGAGGAAACTTAAATGTGGCAAACCAAACGCATGCATTTATATCTACTGAGGAGCCTTGAGGGGTGGGGAGAAACAAAAAGGTATTCCAGCCAGTGAGACCAGCAGTGATGGGGACAGACGGACACAGAGCCCCCCTGGTTCTCAGAATGGCAAGAGGTCTTGTGAGTGTGGAGTGTAGGGGGCAAAGGATGGGGTGGTTAAAAGAGACTGAAAAGGAGCCAGTACACAAACGGGCTTGAGTCATAAGCCAAGGGGGTAGATTCCAGGTTTTACCATCCAAAGCCTACAACTAAGAAGTGGTGTGACCAGATGACTCTGGCAACATGCAGAGGTCAGGAGACCTGTCAGGACACTAGAGCAGAGGTGGCGAGAAAGGTCCAGGCAGAGAAGGGCTGGGAGATGCGGGCCAGCCACTATCAGGTCCACCTGCGGCTGCCAAAGAAGATGCTTCTACACCCTGTTCCCTGTGTGGTGTGTTCTCAGGCCTGGGGCTGGCATTGAAGGTGCTCCCACACACCTTACCCAAGACGTGCTTCCACTCAGTGCTAACTGGCCTCTCCATGCCACTGCTCCAGGCTCTGAGCTGAGGTCAGATTCCCCCCGGCTGCTAGGAGGGCCAACCTCAGCTGCCTTCACACACAGGCCAACATTTTCACCTTACATCCAAGCCAAAGCACATGTATAGTCACTACCAGATAGAAAAACAAATCTTTAGGCTTGGACAATGTGAAATATATATCAGTCACTTAAAAAAAAGTATGTCAATTTTTACCAAAAAAATTTCAGAGTCTGGGCTGCTTGGGTTTTCCAGGAAGCTGATGTTGAGATAGGGTTAGGAATGCAAGGTTAGAGAGGGCGAGGGTAACGCCTGGGAATGAAATGGGGCAAAAGCAAGAGTGGACTTCTCAGACCTGCAGACCTGACTCTCTGCCAGTCATCCACTGAACTACAACAAAAACGGCCCATTAGAGGACTCCTGTGTTGGAAATGTGGAAACAATGGAACGGCTGGGTCCTCATACCACCATCTTGCTCAGTCCTTGGCCAGGGACACTCAAAAGAAAATCATAAACGTGGTCCAAAAGCTGAGTAGAGCCTGTAGGAGCCAACAGTGGTAGGCTGCCAGCTGAGCACAGCCTTGCAGCTGGGCAGTCTTTTACTGGGGCAATGTGTCTTCTGTTGGACGCATCTTGGAGCAGCACATCTGAGCAACGCATCCTCGTGTCTGTCATGAAGTCCTCCCTCCTCCCAGCCTCCAGTCTCAGTGGGCCACACGTAGCATGTTTGAACCCGCTGTGCCTGTCCCCATAAGGGGCCCTCCTCACTAACCCCATTACCTTCCTTCCCTGCTGCCTCACCAGGCAGAGAGCACCTCTTTCCAGGGATCTGCTCTGTCCTCTCCCTCCCTTCAATTCCCAACACTGAAGCCCTTTTCTTTTGTTTGTCTCCTCCTAATACTCTGTCCAAAACCCATCACCAGCAAAATCAAAACATAAATGATTAGCTAAGCAAAGATCCGTACCTTTTGAACCACTAAAAGCTAATCTTCCTAAGACATAAAAAGCTCAATACAAGTCACAGATATAACCAAACTGAAAAAAGGAGTAAACGATATGAATGGACAGTTTATGGAAAGGAAGTCCAAATGACCCTTAGATGAAGAGCCACTCAATCTGACTCATAGTAAAAGAAATTCAAGTTTAACTACAGTAAGACACCGTTTTCGGCTATCAGATTGGCAAAGATCAAAAAGTTTGATTTAGCGCAGCGTTGGCGGGGAAACAAGCAGGCTCGCAGGCTGCTGGTGGGAACATGGATTGGTAAAGCCGTGCGGAGGACAATTTGGCAGTGTCTCTCTAAGTTACAAATTCCCATGACCTTCAAAAGGCAGTCGAATGTAATGGTTAAGTGCATATACTAGAGACAGAACACCTCGGTTTGAATTCCAGCTCTACAAGTCCTTTACCTTCTCCGTACCTCAGTTTTTCTCATCTGCAAAATGGAATGATAATAGTATCTCCCTCAGGAGATTGTTGCAAGGATTAAAATACCTTAATTATTGTAAAGCACTTACAACAGTTCCCAGCTCTTAGTAAATACCCATGCAGATGTTAACTATCATTATTATTAATTGACTTTGCAATTCCACTACTAGGAATTTATCCTACAGATATGCTTGCACATGTGCCAAATGAGTACACGATGTTATTCATTGCAGCACTGATGCAACTGAGGAGAAGACTGGAAACAATCCAAATGTCCATGAACAGGCTAAGTTGGCAATGGTGCATGTGTATAATGCAATACTGTAGGGATACAAAACTAATGAAAAAGCTCTTTAGTCTGATCCAGTAGGTGCAGAATGCTGCCGTAAGTTTTTAAATAAGGAGAGTAGCACAAACACAAGTCCACATTCCCTTATCCACAATTATAAAATTCAAAAATCTCCAAAGAACACAACTAAGAAATAAATAAATAACACATACACATTTGGTTGCAAAACCTGGCTGAACTGAACTGACTTAAGGCAGATTATGGCTTTATTTATTTTACTTGGTGCAGAAATATTTGTGTATTTTATCACAGGCTCTGCTAGGACTGTGACAGAATATACACACTACCTTTCTATACTCCTTGAATTCCCAATTCCAAAATACACCTGCCCCCAAGGGTTCCAGATAAGGGATTGTGGACTATAAGATTATCTACCTTTTTTTTTTTTTTTTTTTTTTTTGCATTAAAATATCTCTTGAAGCATACACAAGAAACTAGCACTAGTTGCCTCTAAAAAAGGGCAACCAAAGCCAGGCACAGTGGCTCACACCTGTAATGCCAGCACTTTGGGAGGCCAAGGCAGGTTGACCACGAGGTCAAGAGATCGAGAGCATCCTGGCCAACATGGTGAATCCCTGTCTCTACTAAAAATACAAAAATTAGCTGGGCGTGGTGGCACTCACCTGTAGTCCCAGCTACTGAGGAGCCTGAGACAGGAGAATTGCTTGAACCCAGGAGGCGGGGGGTGCAGTGAGCTGAGATTGTGCCACTGCACCAACCTGGGCAACAGAGTGAAACTACGTCTCAAAAAAAAAAAAAAAAAAGGGAGGGGGGTAACCAAACTGGGAAGGGGAATTTTCACTTCACTGTATTTCAATCCAAACATTTTAAAGTATATGGATATTTTATTCCATCTAAAGATATTTTATTCTATATACTTAATGAAATAAAATATCCATATGCACACATTTTTCCTGGGGCTTTTCCCAATAAATCTCTTGCAAGTGGAACCTCATCTTGGTCAGTGATTCACGGATCTTTAGTGAGCTCAAACTAACAAAACACAAATACACACAGAGATTTTAAATCACTGCTTTACCTAAAGAATATATACACTTTTCCTGATCTTGCTTTTATTATTCATAAATATCTAATTAAAATTAATCACTGGTTTACCTCTATTTCATCCTTTTTAATAGATGCATAACATTCCTAAATATGAATGCACAGTAATTTATTCAACCATTCACTTTAATTCCAATTTTTGGACACTATGAACTATAAATAAATAAATGAAGACTGTTTTAGACGTCCTCAGTGTTGGGCTATCCTGAAGCTTGATCCACCCTCTCGCTGGCACTGGCTGTGGCAGGCTGCCTGGGAACGGAGACCTGGGAAGCAGGGCTCGAGGGTTGGGGCAGGTGGGACAAAAGCTTCATATCTGACTCACTGTGCTGCTCTGGGCACGGTGGCGAGGCCACCTCCCTAGAAAAGTGGAGATAATGAGAGTGACTCAGTGGTGAGAACTCAGATGGTCCAATTGGTGAGAAAGCCAGGTCTCCTCATCAGCCTTCTGTGCATCTTTCCCTGGGGAGGGGCAAGAGCTGCCCCTCGGACTCCTCCTTGGCCACATCTCCCCAGCAGAGCCCCGGAGTGAGGGTGTCAGATTCCAGAACCTAAGGATGTAAGTGCCCATCAAGTACCCAATACAATAAATGGGGCGAGACCCATAGCAGGACAAGTGGTGGGGAGATTCCAGAGCACCTGGCATAAAGGAAAGATTCCAAGGGCTTCCAGCAGGAAGAAAACAGGTCATGCAGAAGGAAACAGGAATCCGACTGGTGGGTGGGGGTGCTGCAGGTTTGATCAGAGGCAGGCAAACTCAGGAATTCAGTTTATAAAGCATTAAAACTTTTCAAATGTGGTATGGGCAATTGAATACAGAAGTCTGAAATGGGAGGGGTTTTAGGGCAATTTTTCCTTCTTTTTTTTTTTTGTAGGACTCCCCTCCCCCATAACCTATGTATTACAATAACCTAGTGTATACCTGTTCATACTTTTCTCTATGCCTACATATGCAAATGTATATGAACATATACATGCACACAAACATAGCCATATGTATACACACAGTATACGTATACATATATCCAAACATATATAATACATATTCACATATATGATATACAGATATCTATACATAAACATACACACACATAGCCATATGTGTGAATACGCTGCAGCTATGAGAACATACCTCCCATTGTTCACTCACGGGAGCTTTTCCCAATAGATCTCTTGCAAGTGGAATCCCATCTTAGTCACTGGTCCTTGCAGAACTCAGACTAACAAAACATACATATATCCACATAGGTTTTAAATCATTGTTTTACCTAAATGATGTATATACTTTTCCTTACCTTGCTTTTCTTTTTCATAAACATCTAATAAAAAAGTAATCACTGGTTTATCTCTACTTCATTCTTTTTAATGGGTGCATAACATTCCTAAATATAAATGCCCCATAATTCATTCAGCTTCACTTTATTTTATTTTTTTCTTATTTTTATTTTTTTGAGACGGAGTTTTGCTCTTGTTGCCCAGGCTAGAGTACAGTGGCGCAATCTCAGCTCACCACAACCTCCACCTTCTGGGTTCAAGCAATTCTCCTGCCTCAGCCTCCCAAGTAGCTGGGGTTACAGGCATGCACCACCACGCCCAGCTAATTTTGTACTTTTAGTAGGGATGGTGTTTCACCATGTTGGCCAGGGTGGTCTCGAACTCCTGACCTCAAGTGATCGGCCCGCCTCAGCCTCCCAAAGTGTTGGGATTACAGGCGTGAGCCACTGCACCTGGTCAGCATTCACTTTAATTACAATTTTTGGACACTATGAACAATACTGTAATACACATTATCCTGTACAGATATTTGAGGACAGATGAAAAGGACTGAACTGGTGATCAAAATATACTTATAGACATAATTTGTACAGGTCATAATATATAAAATTATTAATTTTATATAATAATTTATAATTGATTTTTTTTGAGACGGAGTTTCGCTCTTTTGCCCAGGCTGGAGTGAAGTGGCATGATCTCAGCTCACTACAACCTCTGCTCCCCAGGTTCAAGCAATTGTACTGCCTCAGCCTCCCAAGTAGCTGGGATTACAGGTGTGTGCCACCACAGATGGATAATTTTTTGTATTTTTAGTAGAGACGGGGTTTCGCCATGTTGGCCAGCCTGGTCTCGAACTCCCAACCTCAGGTGACCCACCCGCCTCAGCCTCCCAAAGTGCTAGGATGACAAGCATGACCCACCCCACCCGGCCATATAATTGACTTTTCTAAAGACTAGAGAAAGTCACATTTCAGGTAACACTGTACGTGAATACCCCTTTCTCTGCAGGTCCACCAGCAACAGGTATTTCCAGTCTTTTTATTTTTTTCAAGCTGACCTAACCATTTCACTAACTACTAGTGATTTTTCATATGTTTTTGGCTCTTTGAAACTGCCATTCCGTAAATTGCCAATATTTCTATTGAATCATTTATCTTTTTCTTAGCAATTTGTAAATGTTCTTTGTGCCTTTGTCCTCTGATTTATAAGTATGGTTTCCAAATCTGTTCCTCTATTCTTTGTGCTACCTTTTGCCACAAAAATTGAAGATTCTAATCTAGTCAAATATGTTCATCTTTTCTTTCATAGCTTCTGGGTTTCTGGTATTTGTTAAGGCTTCCCCCACCCCAAGTCTCCATTGTCCAAGAAGGCTGCTAGAGCTCTAGTCATCACATCTGCATTACAGGTGGCAGGATGGAGAAAGGAACAAGAAAGGCACTTCACCTCCCTTTGAAGGCATCTTTCCAGACATTCCCACACAATAATTCCATTTGCATGTCACTGGCCATAACTTAGTTATGTCTACATAGTAGCCATAGTTAGCTACAATATTGTCACTACCATCTTTGAGAAATGAAACCTGCTATACTCACACTTAGAACCAAGAGCACTCTTGCTTCTCAGCATTCAGTAGACAAGCTGAGACTACACAGGGCTGAGAGAGAGCTGAAGCCTGGGAACCCACCCCTTAAGAGATAAAGGGTTTCTCTTCTGGCTCTCAGGTATCATGCTTAAGACACCAGGCCTACTAAGTCACAAAGAGCCTACTGGGAGGATCGCAGCCCTGAGGCTTCTGTGAGCAAAATCCCAGAATGACTGCAGTCTCCAGAGGTGTAACCTCTGCCTCAAGCTCCTCTCCCTCCAGTGTTCTCCCCAGGGAATGGGCAAGAGTTTGAGGCTGGGTGGGGAATAGCTAAGCCTGCTGGCATGCAGAGCTGATGGCTTCTGAACTGTGGGAAATACCACTAGGCATTTCCAGGCAGATGGGGGCTTTAGGGAATTACTTATGATTCATGCCAGGCTGCAGGGTGTGTCTGTGCCAAAGAGAACAACACAACATTGGAAATACTTTCTAACTGGAATCACTCATTCCCTCACTCAGTCACTCACAAGCCCACTTGTCATTCACTAGGGGCCCAGAGATGGGGCTAGGCACATCTATCCAGGCTTTCTTCCTACAGTTCTGTTCTCAGTTGAAAAAAAACATCAGTGGAAGAGGTAGGCCAGTGGAGAGCAGCTGGGCCATGGAGGGAAAGACAGAAAAGGTTCAGCATAAGCCACAGCTATGCTATGGGGCAACGTGGACCCTGAGGACTCGTCTGCCTTCAGAGGCTGGCTCCACCACATACCCCAGCCTCACCGAGCCTCGGCTTTCTCATCTAGGAAGTGGAAGGGTAATCCCAGACCTGCCCCAGTCTCAACATTGAGAAGTGGGGTGACGCGGGGAGTCTCTCCAGACCAGCATGCTCTGCTGCAACGCTCCTGTTTTTAAAAAAATATCCCTGAGGCTGGGCGCGGTGGCTCACGCCTGTAACCTCAGCACTTTGGGAGGCTGAAGCAGGCAGATCACCAGGTCAGGAGTTTGAGACCAGCCTGGTCAACATGGTGAAACTCCATCTCCACTAAAAATACAAAAATTAGCTGGGTGTGGTGGCACGTGCCTGTAGTCCCAGTTACTCAAGAGGCTGAGGCACGAGAATCGCTTGAATTCGAAAGGCAGAGGTTGCAGTGAGTCAAGATTACACCACTGCACTCCAGCCTGGGCAACAGAGCAAGCCTTCATCTCAAAAACAAAAACAAAAAAAAATGATTTGAGAAAATTATACACATATTACATCTTTGCCATTAAAATAGCCAGGAAACACAAATAGGCAAAAGGAGGGCAATAAAATAACCGTTAATTGCAGAGGAAAGAGCTGTTAACATGTGGACATAGGCCCTTTCAGCATTTCCAGTACCCAGATATATTTTTAATTGGATCACACTTTATGTATGGCTCTGTGATCTCCCTTTTTTCACTCAACAATATGCCATGAGTTTCTTCCTACGTCAATAAGCAAACTTCCTTGACATATTCTAATGTTTGCATGACATTCTGTCAATGTATTGTATGACTAATTTTTCCTTTCCCCTGGGTCTAAGTATGATCTAGCACAGAACTGTTACTGATCCTGTCTTTATTTAAAATTTTGATATTTGGTTCACCATGGATTAATTTTTATTTTTAAAAAGTTGCATTAAAATATTACTTGTCTTGATTATGGGGTTTGGGGGTACCCCTACTTCACTTGCGTCACCCTCATCCCAGCCCTGTGTCATGTAGATACCCCATACTTTATGCCACTAATTGTTGGGACCCTTGGGTTGTTTCCAGTTATCCAGTTTCTCTGTTTCAGTATTTCCAGAATCCAATACAATGCTTGGTACCTGGTAAGCACTTAATAAATATTTGTTGGATGACTGAATGGATGAATGAATGAATGAATGAATGAATGAATTGGTGAAGGAAGGAAGCACTGCAATGATTATTCTTGTGCCAAAATCCGTGTACACATCCCCTGAAGGAAAAGGGAATGGGTGTCAAGAGAGGGGGAGGAAGGCAGAGCCTCAAAGGAAGGGCAGCACAGGACCAGGTGTCCACAGTACGGAGTCCAGGAGAGGCAGCAGCCTGAGTCATGTGTGTGTGGGTGTGAGGCAGGGCTCTGGTGGGCTGGAGTTGTCCTCTCAGTTAATGCACTGCCCAGGCCCACCTGGAACCCCCTTTGGAAGTCCCCAAATGGAGCTATCACTACTGCAGTGTGGCTCCAGCCCAAAGAGCTGGAACCAAAACACTGCCACATCCCAGCTGTGTGACTAGCACATGCTCACACAGAGGCACACACACCCAGCCTCGAGAGCCTCCCTCGCACAGGCTGACTCAGAAACTCACTTGGAGACTGGGCTGGAGGCCCGCTGGCCAGCTTACTCCTCCGGGGGCGTCGAGACTCTGTGCCCCCAGTGTAGAGCTGCCTCTCCATAGCAATAGCAACGGGGGATTTTCTCAACTCTAACCAACGTGTGGAATTTTAAAATAACAAAGCCAGAATCCAAGAGAGGAAATTCTAAGAACGTGAAATAAGTCAAAAAAGCAGAGGTAGGTGTTTATTTTCCATCGACTGCTTGGTCCTCTGCCTCCCTCCCTGACCCCAAAGGCTGGGGGAGGGGTCCGGATTCAGATGTCAGCACCACAAAGCTAAAGGAAACCCATCTTCCTGTGTTTGCCAAGGAACAATGCTGGAGAGGCCATTCCAAGGCCTGCACTTTTCCTCTGCACACAAGAATTTAGGTCCCAGTGCATTCCTGGGACAAAGAACTTCTGGATATAAACATTCCTGTTCCATCACTCAGTGACATTTGGGACACACAGAGACTATGATCCCGTGTGGCCTCATGCGCTCAGATACATACTGACCCAAGCCGGGTGAAGATCTAGTAGGAGATTTAGAATCCCAGCCCCACTTTCAGCTGAAGGGTCTGATCTCCTCTACCTCCCCGGTGACAACCTCCCAGCTCTGCTTTCTGTCCCTGCCCTCCCAGTTCCCATCAGTCCTTTCCTGGATATTGCCCAAGTTCAGTCTTCCTGGCCCTGACCCTGCTTCATTCATCCTGTTCTCAGCCCTTGGGCCAATCTCCCACGCTGCACCTGCAAGCAAGGCCCTCCTCTGCTCCAATTCCTCCTTGCCTACAGCATCGGGTTCCCTGGATGTATTTCAGGATCTTTATGATGCCCTCTACCATGCCTGTCTCATGTCCTGCATGCTACCACCCCCAAATCAGGGAGGGACAAAAATCAGGAAGTTCCATGACCAGACCCGCATGGTCTTCCCTTTGGGCAGGCCCCTCCGCAGGGATGAAGAGCTGGACAGCTGCCTTTTCGGAACCAGAAATCAGTACCACGAAGGGGAAGAGGAGTCAATCAGGCAAGGTGCTGAGAAACCAGCCAATGTACACAGAGCGCCTACTAGGTGCTAAGCCCCACGCCAGATGCTTATGGGCATTATCTGTCAGTCCCCCCAATACTCCCACAGCAGCATGCTGAGTCCTGATTCTCTTCTCACTCTTAACAGGCCACTGCTGTGCCTCTTGCAGAAGAGGGGCTCCATAGACCAATCAACATCATGGATGGACGGAGGTGGACACCCTGACCCTTACTGTGACTCAGCTGGGCCTTTGGCAGGCATGGGGAGAGGCCAGGAGCAGACTTATGCTCTGTTTGGGGGTCAATCGCACCACAGGCTCTTCCTCTGCACATAAGGTTCCGTCTGTCTAAAATACTCTTCTCCCATCTTTTGGGCTGACTCCTAGTGGTCTTCCGGGTCACTTTGCAGCTTCTCCCAGGAAGCCCTCCTGGATCTCCACCCCCAATCTGGGTTATTCCTCGGTGTTCCCCCACAGCCTGGGCTTCCCCCACCTCTCCCTGGGTGTTTCAGAGACTGTCTCGAGGATCAGAATGTCAGCCCCTCAAGGACAGGATGACTTCACCTCTGTGCCCCCAGAATTAATCTCACGGACTGGCACGGAGCAGAGGCTCGGTAAATATTTGTTGAACGAATTAAATGCTATTAGGTATTCAGTCACTCCCTGGCCGATCAGAAAGCACCTAATCCTAAACTAGATGGTCTGCTTTCCCCCTTCTCTCCCTAGGTCTTGCCATTCACAATTGTGCCCACAATAAATGGGCACATTTTGGGATCTGAACCCTGTGCCCCTTGAGGCTGATGATGGAGAGGGGTAGGTCCTATCTCCTCTGAGCTACTGGCTCGGCTTTCTCAGTGCCTAAGCGGACCACTGCGGGCTTCCCTCCTTTCCTCCACCGCGACTGGTCTCGCCGCACCCCTGTCCGGTGCCTCCTGCAAGTCCCTCCTCGTCAGCGGCCCTCGGGGCCCTGTCCTCCACCCGGACGGACGGACGGACGGACGTGCCGGGGGTTCGGTGTGGCGGGGTGGCACACAAGGGGCTGGCGTTCTCCAAGGGGAGGAGAACAAACTTGTGCGCTCAGAGCGCACAGTGAACACCCTGTTCACATTCCTGCGCCGGCCGGAATGCCGGCCCGGGACCAGCCAAAGGCCGCATTCCTCGCGCCGAGGCCAGCGCGCAGCCCTGGCTCCCGCCCCGCCCCCTCCCCCCCCCCCCGCCCCAGCCCGGGCCGGGCCCCCCCCCCCCGGCGGCTGCCCCACTCCGCGCGCGGCCCGCCTTTTGGGTCTGAGCGTCCCCTCTCCCTCTTCCCCGGGAAGCGTCCGGCTTCGCCACACTGCTGCTTCCATTTCTGCAGCCCTACGCCTCCATCGCTTTTAGTTTTGTTATTTGCTCCCAATGAAAACAGGTTAAAAACCTTCCACGGCCCCTCAGCACCTTGGAGACAAACACCTCCGCCCCCGGGCGGCTTCATCTCCAGGCTTTTCCCCCCCCCCCCCCCCCCCCCCCCCCGGGCGCGGCCGTGGCCCTCTCAAACGCCCGCGCCCTCTCAAACGCCCGCACCCCCTCAAACACCCGCACCCCCTGGGGCTCCCGCCGGGGCTCCAGGCGCCCGAGGTCGGCTCCCAAGCAGGCGCCTCGGGTCGGAAGCCCCGCTGCAGCCTTGGCCCTGCCTGCCCCGCCCGGAGGCTCTGCGGAGGGCTCAGAGAAGTAAACGCAGTCTGCCAGTCCCTGCGGCTCTGAATTGGAAACTGCGAGAAAATGGGTCAAAGTAACACTGTAGGAGTGTCCACCCGCCCCGCCAGATAAAGCGCCGCTCCCCCGTAGTGAGGATCACGCTCCTGGAGAGAATTGAGGCCCCAAGAAAATCCATAACCACTGGGCTGGGGGTTTCCACAACGGTATAGAAACCACTCGGATCACACACACCAGCTCACACACACAGCTGCGCCGACGTGGAAACTCCATGGAATCAAGTGAGCAAATGGACTGTTCCCTGAAGCCAGACCACAGGCCTGCGGAAGTTCCTGCCGTCCAGCAGGGACTCGAGGCGGGAGTGTGTGATGTCCGCTTGCCCCTGCAGGGGGCCTTGCCCAGATTCCCGGCCAGTGTGTGCTACCCAGGGCGGGCAAAGCATGGGCTTTCACCCATTTTCCCAGCTTGTTGATGGGGAGCTTTCTCAGTGGGAAAAGTGCCACGGCCTAACATTATTTGCGTGGGAAAATTTGCATGTTTATCAGCCCACAGACCTGTGAAGGACTCACCCTGTGAATGAAGTGACACCTGGGAACCCAGTAATGCAGCAAGGCATGCCTGGAACTTGCATTGCTCACCATCCGGAGCGTGGTTTGTGCTGCCAGGAAAGGCGGGAAAACAGAACCCAGACTCTGATTGGCTGACACCTGGCCTGGATGAAGGGTGGGAAGTCAGGAGCGCTGCATGGGTAGCTGAGTTTGATAGCTGACTTGCCTTGCTTGGTTGGTTTCATAGCCTCTGAGAGCAGGAAAATAAAGTGGTCCCCTTCCTACCTGGCAGGGGTGTGGCCTGCAATATCTGGAGGTAGGCCCAGAGCGACCAGGTGGCAAGTGGCCATGCAGCCCTGATTTGAGGTTGTAGCCCTGGCTCAAGGTCAGTCTCTTCCCCGTGACACCAAAGATGGACATTCTAGACATTTTACACCACCCTGGCAGTTCATCAAATGGCAGTGCCAAGACTCTGTCTCAGTGGGGAGTGAGGGTGCTTGAGGCGATGATGACTAAGTCAGACACAAGAGAAGCCCCAGTGAGGAGCCTATTCATTTTACAGACACTGAACCTAGCCCCTGCCTCCAAGAGACTCACTGTCCCCTGGGGGAAGCAGACTCCTAGCCATTTCAGTGCAGAGTGATAAGTGACAAGGCAAAAGCAGCCCCAGTGTGAAATCTGAGGACCACGAGGAGTACTGTACCCACCCAGGGCAGAGCAGGGCAGGGTGGGCCTTCTGGAAGGAACTGCTCTCCAGGGGAAGGAGGAGGATCTGCTAAGAGAAGAAACTTTCTGGCCTCTACTGTAGAGTATTTTTTTGTGTGTGTGTGACGGAGTCTTCCTCTATCACCCAGCTAGAGTACAGTGGTGCTATCCTGGCTCACCGCAGCCTCATACACCCGGGCTCAAGCCATCCTCCTGCTTCAGCCTCTGAGCAACTGGGACTACAGGAGCAAGATACTATTCCCAGCCTAGAGTCCTTTTTAATATTCTGCAGCCAACATGCCATTGTGCTGATATTTTGCTAAAGAACCTCCATGGATCTTGCCAGTCATGTGGTTGGACTGAATAGCATTTAAGCCTTGCATTCTGAGGTCCCTTTCTGAAGACAGTGGGATTGAAATTTCCCACTGGGCCCAGGTAGGGGTCAGGTTTCAGGTATGAATTGGCCTCAGAAATTCAGCCCCTTCAAAGGATATGAACAGACATTTCTCAAAAGAAGACATGCATACAGCCAACAGACACATGAAAAAATGCTCGTCATCACTCGCCATCAGAGAAATGCAAATCAAAACCACAATGAGATACCATCTCACACCAGTTAGAATGGCAATCATTAAAAAGTCAGGAAAAAACAGGTGCTGGAGAGGATGTGGAGAAATAGGAACACTTTACACTGTTGGTGGGATTGTAAACTGGTTCAGCCATTGTGGAAAACAGTATGGCGATTCCTCAAGGATATAGAACTAGAAATACCATATGACCCGGCCATCCCATTACTGGGTATATACCCAAAGGATTATAAATCATGCTGCTATAAAGACACATGCACACGTATGTTTACTGTGGCACTGGTCACGATAGCAAAGACTTGGAATCAACCCAAATGTCCACCAGTGACAGACTGGATTAAGAAAATGTGGCACATATACACCATGGAATACTATGCAGCCATAAAAAAGGATGAGTTTGTGTCCTTTGTAGGGACATGGATGCAGCTGGAAACCATCATTCTCAGCAAACTATCGCAAGAACAGAAAACCAAACACCGCATGTTCTCACTCATAGGTGGGAACTGAACAATGAGAACACTTGGACTCTGGAAGGGGAACATCACACACCGAGGCCTATTATAGGGAGGGGAGAGGGGGTAGGGATGGCATTGGGAGTTATACCTGATGTAAATGACGAGTTGATGGGTGCTGATGAGTTGATGGGTGCAGCACACCAACATGGCACAAGTATACATATGTAACAAACCTGCATGTTGTGCACATATACCCTAGAACTTAAAGTATAATAAAAAATAAAATAAAAAAAGAAATTCAGCCCCTTCTCTTGGAGTTACTTCAAGTCAGGGCTTTCCTCACTGATGTGTGAAGTGTCATATCACTCCCTACACTGAGGTGTGTCCAGTGTGTGCAGCAGAACTGGGCAGGGAGGGCTTGGTCCCAAGGGAGGACCAGCCCCCATCTCCTGTGACCTTTCCTGCACACTTAGGTGAATGGCTGACCTCTTCGGAGCCTTACTTCATCCTTGTGCTTAAAATGAATAAACGACCCCCAGGCCTTCCCTATCCCATATTAAGAGAAATTAATTCAAATAATAAACTCTTTGAAAGACTAAAGTTTTCAAAAATGTTATACAGAATAATGTTTCTCAAAATCCCTAGTTTGTGGGGCATGGGGAGAGGGGCTTGTTGAAAATGCTTTTTCCTGGGCCAGCTGATAGTCTGAGCCAGGAGGCCGTAAGTGAGGCCCAGGACTCTACATACTTAAAAAATTGTCCTAAGGAATCCTGATGCTTTGACAAGAACTTATACAGACAACCTTACATTTGTTCTCAGGAAATGCTCGTAGAAAGTTCATTTCAGTCTCTTGAATCTGAAATCCCAGCACTTTGGGAGGCTGAGGCAGGCAGATCGCTTTAGCCCAGGAGTTCGAGAACAGCCTGGGCAACATAATGAGACCCCATCTCTACAAAAGAAATTAAAAAATTAGCCATGCATGTTGGCACGTGCCTGTGGTCCCAGCTACTTGGGAGGCTGAAGTGGATCACTGAGCCAGGGAGGTCCAGGCTGCAGTGAACCAAGATCGTACCACTGCACTCACAGAGTGAGACCCTATCTCAGAAAAAGAAAATGAATAAGAGTCATCCTTCTGTCAAGATTCAGAGAAATCCCATGAGATTTTTAAATGTACCCCTGAAAGGAAGAACTTAAGGAACGGGATCTAGAGGGAGGCCCCTCCATTGTGCAAGATGGGAAAATGCCCACAAAGTTGACACTCCAGGGAGCACCACAGAGCACCACGCAGTGGAAGGCTCCCACACCCTTCCTCCTCTCTTTTCTCTTCCTCCCCTCCTTTCTGTTACAGGAATCGGACACTTGTAAAGTAGACCAAAAACAAACAAAAATCACCTGACTTGAAATGCCTCAACTGGAATTGAAACCAAAGTCCCCAAGGGTCATAGTTCCAATGCCTAGCCCTTGAGCAATGTCAGCAACAGTCTTCACAAACCCAACAGCTCAGACCCTTGGCCCAAAACAAACTAAGAATGCTAAAGACGGGAATGCTGAACTGTTGGCTGCGGCATACTCCAGTGGTCTTTTGATCTGTGCCTCCACCCCCAAATAGGGTTTGGCCTGCACCCCGACATACCATGTACCTGTCCTGCTGTCACTGGTTATTACTGTAACAAGGCACAGCAATTTTTTGTTATTATAGCAAGGTTCATTGTAAATGATAATAGATATAATTTCAAATAATTTTGACAGGTTTAAATTTGAGAGACGGGTGCCTTAAAAGGTCTGTTTAGACTGTCATGTTTATGTCATAATGCAGCTAAGAGTTCCCACAAACAGTGGAAGTGGCAGCTCAGACATCTTCCTCTGGTTCCAACATGCAGATACTGATCATTTCACCATCAAACCTTGGACTCTCCATAGGAAACCTTAGAAGCTACTTGTTAATTCCACGAGGATGACTCTGGTTCAGTTATGTGTTATCTAGTTAGGTTTGGTATATCCACCAGAAATGCCATCCAGCAGGAGCCGGCCAACTGTGCTGAGGCCAGTTCCTGTCAGGGCACCCTCATTCTTCTCTCAGTTCACCACACACACTTTGCTGACTCAGGACTATTTGAAATACAAACCCATGACAGAGCCAGCACCAATCTGAATATAAAACATTAAAATTAGCTGAGTGTGGTGTTGGGCACCTGTAGTCCCAGCTACTTGGGAAGCTGACGTGGGAGGATCCCTTGAGCCAGGGAGGTGGGGGTTGCAGTGAGCCAAGATTGCACCACTGCACTCCAGACTGGGTGAAAGAGTGCGACTCTGTCTCAAAAAAAAAAAAAAAAAAAAAAAAAAAATAGTGAAGTCACATTGTCATTTATTTATTTATGTTCCAGACAGGGTGTCGCTATGTTGCCCAGGCTGGCCTCAAACCCCTGGGCTCAAGCGACCCTCCCATCTCAGCTTCCCAAGTAGCTGGGACTACAGATTTATGCCACCGCATCAACTCTTATTTTTAGATTAAAATTATAAATACAAACATAAATGTTCTATTATTTTCTTCCTGCACCCCCAACAGATCACCTTACATACCCCAATTTGGAGACCACTGACCTAACCGGGATCCTCTCACCCCAGGAGCCCATCTCTGAAGAGCTTTCTGCTATCAGAAGCGCCCCAGCAGTTAGCCAGTTCCCTGAAAATCAGGCGGCCAGGCCCTACAACTGGAAGAATTTCTGACAGAGCAGAAGAATCACATGTTCCAATTCAGACTTCTATTTTGGTATCTGCAACCGCCAGCCTCCCCATGCTTCCATGCCAAGTTGTGGGGGTGAGGTGGGCTGAAGACTGTGCTGAAGCAAGGTGGGGTGGGCCCCATTGGGTGTGAATCTGTGGGACTCCCAAAGCCACACTCTGGCTGCGTTCCTCAAGTCTGCAGGGGAGGGGCTGCGTTCCTGGTCTAAGCATGGAGAAACAGCGGCCCCTGGTGGCCCGGACATGTAGTGCCTCAGAACCCCAGCTCCTTCCTTTACTGTTTGCTGAACTCGCTTTGATGCTCAAGTATGATGGCGTAATTATTTATATAGGTATGTGTTGGAAAGGCCTGGGGTGGTATCTGGGGCTCATCTGTGTGATCTTGGGCAAATTAACTTCTCTGAGTCGCAGTGTCTTCAGCATTAAAATCGGATAATCAGACCTATATTTTAGAGTTGTTGCTAGAAGCAAATGAAAAGATAAATGAAAAGCAGTAAACAGTGGCCAGCACGTAGGCAGGGTCTGTGCTATTTTGTGGTCATGGTGCTTGATGTTGATGCCTGCAGACACCGAAAGGCAACTGAAATATATTTCTAAACACAGACCTGGAGAGAGAGTGAGAGGCTGTGGACAGGAACTCTCCTGTTCCTGTGCTAACACACACGGAGTAGCAGTGAACATGTCCTGGACGGATGTGGTGAGTATGAGCCTGTGTGTGTGTACAAGCACCCTCCCCATGGAAATGCAGAGTGCTTTGGAAGGTGCTCAGCATACACCCCCCAGGGAAGGAGTGGTGACAGCAGGGAAGCAGTGTCACTTATTCTCCAGGCACATTGCAGAGCTAGACTCTGAGAAAGGATCGGAGTTTATTAATTTATACGATTACTTATTGATCACCTACTATGTGCAAGGCAAGGTTAACAAAATTTAACAAACAACTATCACAAAACATTCAAACAGAGGCAAGTGTTAAACAACAGAGCTACTCTAGGCTGGTGTTCTGAAGACTAAGAATTGTATTCCTCAAAGCCACCAGGACAGAATAATTGAAAATGCACAAAGCCAGACCCAGGCAGAGTAAGGATTTCTGTGCTCTGACAGCCTGTGGGAGGTACATCACCACTCAGCTCTCTGGAGCATGCTTGGGCCCACTCAGTCCAGATAAAGCCAGGACAAGGTGTGAGGTGAGCCCTCTGTGATCATCCCTGCTCATCACTAGGATTCCAGCCAACTAAAATGTGGTTTTGTTAAAAGCTAGCAACCCCTGGGTGTTCCCCCAGCTTTCTTCCATCCATACCTGCAGAATGGGATATGAACCCTTCCTGGGTTTGGTGATGAAGAAAGAGAAGGTCTGGCGGCCCAGGAGAGGTATGCAAGATCTGCCAATCCCCATAGGGCCCTTACGGAACAATCAATTCTTCAACAATCCAGAAGAATGTATGTGTTTGCCCAGGTGAACTGAAAGATCAAAATACGTGAAACATTTGTTGCTGTGCTTCCCAACCACCCCTAAATTACAGATTTCTGACTTATGGATATCCATCCTCACACCCTTGAGGAGTGCCCTGACCTCGCAGAGCCTATTACCTATATGCTGGGCAGGGTTAGCAAAATCAGAGGTGGAGAAGGCTGGGTCCTAAGGTCAGGGAAGGACTTCTGCCCAGTTGAGCCTTCTCCCTTCTCATAATCTCCTTTCCCCCTTGGATTCCTTGTCTCTCCTGTCCATTTCACCCATATTCACCCATCTAAGGGAATGGAGGGCTTGCCTTTGGTCCACTGCTATCTCCACCAAGCACAAAACATCAATAATCTCTCTGCCTCCAGCACTGCCATTCAAGGTAGGTGC
This sequence comes from Piliocolobus tephrosceles, assembly GCF_002776525.5. Classification (NCBI taxonomy): domain Eukaryota; kingdom Metazoa; phylum Chordata; class Mammalia; order Primates; family Cercopithecidae; genus Piliocolobus; species Piliocolobus tephrosceles. The sequence continues at coordinate 156,707,029 of NC_045435.1, read as the reverse complement.
AAAATTGTTGCTGCTTCAATGTTTCTACTTTCTTGCAAACTTGAAAAACAACACTGCTACAGCCTTCTTTTTTTTTTTTTTTTTTGAGACAGAGTCTTGTTCTGTCACCCAAGCTGGAGTGCAGTGGCATGATCTCTGCTCACTGCAACCGTCACCTCCCTGGTTCAAGGGAGTCTCCTGCCTCAACCTTCCAAGTAGCTGGCACTACAGGTGTGCACCACTATGCCCAGCTAATTTTTGTATTTTTAGTAAAGATGGGGTTTCACCATTTTGGCCAGGCTGGTCTCGAAATCCTGATCTCAGGCAATCTGCCCGCCTCGGCTTCCCAAAGTGCTGGGATTACAGGCATGAGCCACCGCACCCGGCCCAGTCTTAAAACTTTTCTGGAAAGGTCTTCTACAGCTGTTCAGCTTGGGGGTGAGTTGGGGTGGGAGACAAGCTGGGAACCACCCACCATGGAAAACGCTGTTTCTGTAGAGACACTCTGAGGTCAAACAACTGATTTCAAAAGCTCCAGCTCCCTAGATCCCTGTGGATCTGTTTTCCCTTTTCCTTTTCAGGGACCTGGAAACATTCCACCCGTTTCCTGACTCTCTTGTCTGCCTAACACTCTAATCGGTCTTTCTTGGCTCTGTCCTTGCACCTCAAGAAGGAGAGAAACAAAGAAAGGAGCCAGTCCATGGACAAGGGCTCTTCCAAATTCAAAAGTGTTTTTCAATTCCATTAGGAGGGTTTAGAAGGTACATAAAAACTAGCGAAAAATAAATAAATAAATAAACAAGCAACTATTAACTCCAGGAAAATATAAAAGGAGACATAATCATAGTGGACTTTTGGACTCAACCATGAATTGAGCTCACATGTTTATCCAAAAAAAATAGTAACAATTTAACAAAAAGTTAGGACATAACTATCACAGCAGGGTGCAGAAAATGACAGTTGGGACATAGTGGTGTTATCACTCAATCTTTGTCTTCCATGATAGGAAGTCAAAAGATAACATCTAGAGTTGAGAAATATGGCAGTAAGTACCAGGAAAATAACAGTTTAAAAGTTTAGGGAGGCTGGGCACAGTAGCTCATGCCTGTAATCCCAGCACTTTGGGCACCAGAGGCGGGTGGATCACCTGAGGTCAGGAGTTCAAGACCAACCTGGCCAACATGGTAAACCCCCGTCTCTACTAAAAATATAAAAATTAGCCAGGTGTGGTGGCGCACGCATGTGGTCCCAGCCACTCGGGAGGCTAAGGCAGGAGAATTGCTTGAACTAAGGAAGCAGAGGTACAGTAAGCCAAGATAGCACCAGTGCACTCCGGCCTGGGCAACAGAGCAAGACTCTGTCTCAAAAAAAAAAAAAAAGTTTAGGGAGAGGAACAGGAATAAGAAATTGTGGGACAGTGTTATTTTTACTATAAATTATATCAGCTGTATTTTGCTCATAAAACAATCCTCATGTACTACTTTGATTTTCAAAAATAATAATCTAGAATTTTTGAAAAGAAAGCCGAATGTCTGGGAGATAATGTTGAAAAATATCTCCTTTAAGGCAGAGTGTAAAGACTGAGAGATGGAAAACATAGGATAAAATAAAATAGCATAAAGATAAATCTAGACCCAGATGCCTGGATCCAGGAGGGGAGGAAACAACTGAGGAAGTAACCAAAAGACATTTTCCTAAGGCAAAGAAAGACACAGATGATCAGAGAGAAGGATCCATTGAAGGTGAGAATATGAATAGGGAAGTCAAGAAAAACGAACAAACAACACTGATGGCCAATAAACGTAGGGAAAAATAAAAGCCACACACACAGCTAAAAAAAAAAAAAAAAAAAAAAAAAGGTGTATTGAAACACCAAAGTTTTCACCTCTCCAGATAGGCAAAACTTTGAAACCTTGAAAATACCACGTATTAATAAGTAAATGGAGAATCAGCACTTTGATCCTCTGTTATTGAGAATGCAATGGTGCAGAGTTTGTGCACGGCAAATTGGCGAGAAAAAAAAATCAGAATTCAAAATGCCCTTGCCCTTTATTCCAGCACTGTCATTATTAGGAATTCGTCCCTTGCATAAACTCATTAAAGTATGTCAAGTGTCAAGATATCTATAATTGATAGCAGCAGGAGGCAGGCAAATACCTAGGCAGATAAGGATGGATCCCCAGTAAAACCCCACCTCCAAGCCAAAGACAGTTTAAAGCCTGAAAATCAAGCTACAAGTCAAATCCACAGACCAGATTGAGAACCTGTCATCCCGTTTGACGTGCTTTCCTGATTGATCCCTTCACTTCACCTATTTGACATATACCTACCCTTTTCTAACTGGTTTTCTACACTGTTGTGCCCACCTTTGAGTGATATATTTGCTTTAATCTTTTTTCGCATACTCACAAACCAATCACACACATTCCACATTCTGAGTCCATGAAAATCTCTGGACCCAGCCACACAGGGAGAGAAACCACCTAACTGTGGGGGTGGGGGACCACCCCCTACATCCCCTCTCTGCTGAGAGCTGTTCTGTTGTTCAGTAAAGTTCTTCTCCACCCATTCTCACCCTTCAATTGCCCAGGCTGGTCTCAAACTCCTGGGCTCAAGTGATCCTTCCACCTCAGCCTCCCAAAGTGCTGGGATTGCAGGCATGAGCCACTACATCTGGCTTATTTTATACTTTAACAATGTTAATTGGAGTTATCTGACTGGTGGTATTGTGAGCCATCTTTGTTTGCTTCGAAATATTTTTTGGTACTAAGCCAAATCAGTATTTTGTTTTTTGTATGTGCTGTTTTAAGGGAACCACTGAGGAAAATAAGGATAAATATCCCATTTAAATGCACTTGGGTGGCCGGGCATGAGCCTGTCATCCCAGCAGTTTGGGAGACCAAGGTGGGAAGATCACCTGAGGTCGGGAGTTCGAGACCAGCCTGACCAACATGGAGAAACTCTGTCTCTACTAAAAACACAAAATTAGCCAGGGGTGGTGGAGCATGTCTGTAATCCCAGCTACTCGGGAGGCCGAGTGCAGGAGACTCGCTTGAACCCAGGAGATGGAGGTTGTGGTGAGCCGAGATAGCACCATTGCTCTCCAACTTGGGCAACAAGAAGGCAACTCCATCTCTAAATAAATAAATAAATGCACTTGGGTGAAATTTCAGAACTTCAAGAATAAAGAGAAAATCATATAAGCTTCCAGCAAGAAAAAAATAGGTCCATATAAAGAAATAAGTTTCAGCCTGACATCAGATTTTATACCAATTAGATGCTATGAGACAAACAGCAGCATCTTCCAAGTTTTGAAAGAAAATTAATTTGAATCTGGAATTCTATAGTCAGTCAAATTACCACCCAAAGTAAAGACAAAATAAAGACATTTTCTGAAATTCAGGGAGTCAGAAAATTTACTACTCATGCACTGCGGATGAAGAAATTACTCAAGAAGATGTCCCACTAAAACAAAGTAATTCGAAAAAGAGTAAGTGAGGTTTTTAAGAAACAGAATCTGAGTGTGAGAAGAAATATAAATATGGAACAAAATGAGCTAGTTTACTAATTTACATTTTGATACATGGAACATTCTCCTTTGGCCTGCAGATACTTACAACTGAAGATCATTTTGTTCTTCAGAGCTGCAGCCATGCTACTTGATCCTGCAGCAAATACTTATACAATATAACATCATAATTGCATGTTACAATGATGTTATTTATATGGGGTTTAATATCTTAGACCTAATCTGCAGACAAAACAAAAGGAACAGAACAGAATGTAAATATTACAAACATTGACAAAGTAAAGGGAAAAAAGTGCTGACAGCCAGGGAGCTACATTCTATAAATTCATTTAGCCGCAATTAGTACAGATGCTTCTCAATTTTTGATGGGGTTAACATCCTGATAGACCCATCCTAAGCCGAAAATGCTATAAGTCAAAAAGTATTGAATACACTGAACCTACTGAACATCATAGCTCAGCCTAGCCTACCTTAAATGTGCTCAGACGCCTTACATTAGCCGGCAGTTGGACAACACAGTGCACTGTAGAGCACCAGTTGTTTACCCTCCTGATCACGTGGCTGACTGGGAGCTGCCCAGCATGGCAAGAGAGTATCATACAGCATATTGCTAACCCTGGAAAATATCAAAATTCAAAATCCAAAGTATGATTTCTACTGCCTACATATCACTTTCACACCATATAAAGTTGAAAAATCGTAAGAACGATTCTAAGTTGGAGACCATACATACGCATATCAAAATCCAGGCCTGGTTGATTAGATTTTAGGGTTCCATTCCATGCAGAATTGAGAAGAAGCCAGGCCCTAGTGTAAAGGAAGTGGCTCTAGTGATGTATGGGAGCTATGTCTTACTGCTCCTTAGAGCCCGAGTGCCTTCATCGCTTCCCAACCATTCCTACTGCGGTTAGTTTCTAGCTAACAACATGATGTTAGCTTGAAACAACATCCTCGGAATATTTACACAATATATACATCAGGGCTTTTTGTTTTTCCTCCCATAGAGGAGCCAGTTGTTCAATACTTGTCCGCATGGTCCTGGGAAAGTCAGACCTGAAGAACTGAAGAATTGTGATGAGCCCCTCAGGCCTAGATGGGTTGTAGGGAAGCTAGTGGCATTCTTAGATGGGGAAATCTGCCAAGACAGGAGTCAGCAAACTGTTTCTTTTTTTTTTTTTTTCCCAACTTCAGGGATACAGTAAGGGCCCTCATTTACCCAGACACACAGAAGGCATCCTGGGAAGAAGAAGGGAGATCAGAGCTCAGAAAGACAGAACTTGGAGACACTGAATTTTCTGAGTCTATGGAAAGCAGCCACATGAGGGAGTTTAACTCCAAAAGATCTGAGTATTCAGTCTGAAAGGAGACTGCAAGGAGAAAAGATGTGTGCACTGTTCAAGGCAAAGCTTGGCTTCCCGGGTCCACAGTAGTGTGGGGCTGGTAAAGAAGCTCCTAATCTTTCTGCAGGTTGGAATGGGGCATGCACATTTGCACACCTGCTATCCTTGGATCCAAAGCACTTTGTCTGAAATATCATTCTTCCTGTTCCTGCTTCCCTCATTCCATCCCTACTCCTGTAACGCTTGGGCATCTGGCTAACTTCTCACCTTTCTACATTTAGTTCAGGCTCTCTTCTCCCAGGAAACCTTCCCTGACACCCCCCTTTCACTTTCCCCTCCTCTGAGTACTCACTGCAACCTGCACACACCCAGTTTCAGAGGTGGAGTTTGAGGGACAGCAGGCATTGCACTGGCCATGGAGTCACAGGCCTGGAGTGGAGGCCTTCCTGCTTCACATTTATCCTTGGAGCCTGTTGCGCCATGTGGAAAGTGGGGGCAATAATACCAGACTCACCTACCTTACAAAATCATTTTAAATTTTGTTTTTGAGTAAGCACTATACACACACAGTCCACAATTCTATGGGTATATAAGGGTACACAGTGAAAAATAGCTCTCCTTCTCTCTTCCCTCCTCCAGGCTCCCAGCTGGCTTCCCCAAAGACAATCCCTGTTACAAGTTTCTTTGCCTTCCTTTCTTCATAGATACTCCATGTGTTTTAAAGCAAATAGATTTTATATCATTACCTATGTAGTATTCCAGGGGAGAATGCATAACCTGAATCTAACCATGAGGAAGTATCAGAAAAACCCAAGATGAGGAATATTCTATTTTTAAAAGCATGTGTCGAAGGGATAATGGTATTATCTGAAAGCATCAATAATCGATATCACGAAAGACAAAGAAAGGCTGTGGATGTGTTCTAGAATTAAGGGACATGGTAGATTAAAGTATTGCATCCATGTTAAATTTATCAAAGTTGAAGTTGGGGGGGGCACATAAAAAATTTACTAAAGTTGATAAGCCTACTATGGTTGTATAAGGACTATCCTTTTTGTTTGTTTTTGTCTTTCTTTTTTAAAAATAAATACTGACTTATTTAGAGGTAAAGGGCCCTGACGTATATAACTTAGCCTCATGTCGTTCAAGAAAAAATGTGTGTGTGTTTGTGTGTGTCTGTGTGTTTGCACATTGGAAGAGGAAGAAGGACACAAAAGAGAAAGCAAATGGGGCAAAATGTTAACAATAGGTGAATATGGACAAAGGGGTTGATGAGCATTCTTGTACTACTTTTATTTTTGCGAGTCATGTTAAGATTATTTCCAGGAAAAAGTTAGTTTTCTTTATTCACAGATTCTACATTTGCAAATTCGCCTGATCACTAAAGTTTATTTGTAACCTCAAAACCAGTACTCATTGCCATTTGCAAACATGTGTAGAGCTGGAAAAAAATTGGAGTCACCCAATGTACATGTTGCCAACTGAGGTCTAACCAGGCAATACTCTGCCTTCTTGGTTTGACTCTCATACTATAAACAACTATCTTTTCTGTGGTTTGTTTAGCACCATGTTTTGACATTTTTGTGCTTTTTATTGATTATTTTGCTGCTTAAGATGATCCCCAAGCATAGTGCTGAAACCTTGTCTACCATTCCTAAGCAGAAGAAGGCTGTGATTGGCCGGGCACGGTGGCTCAAGCCTGTAATCCCAGCACTTTGGGAGGCGGAGACGGGCGGATCACGAGGTCAGGAGATCGAGACCATCCTGGCTAACACGGTGAAACCCCGTCT
>NC_045435.1:156528910-156699991 GCF_002776525.5 Piliocolobus tephrosceles | reverse complement strand
TATTTATTTATTTATTTATTTATTTATTTTTGAGACGGAGTCTCGCTCTGTCACCCAGGCTGGAGTGCTGTGGCTGGATCTCAGCTCACTGCTAGCTCCGCCTCCCGGGTTCACGCCATTCTCCTGCCTCAGCCTCCCGGGTAGCTGGGACTACAGGCGCCGCCACCTCGCCTGGCTAGTTTTTTGTAGTTTTTAGTAGAGACGGGGTTTCACCGTTTTAGCCAGGATGGTCTCGATCTCCTGACCTCGTGATCCGCCCATCTCGGCCTCCCAAAGTGCTGGGATTACAGGCTTGAGCCACCGCGCCTGGCTGTTTTAATATTTATTAAATGAATAATATATTATATATTAAATGTGTTGGATAAACCATACACGCATAAAATATGGTTATGTTTACAAAAGCGTTGTGACCACAGGGTCATAGAAACCTAACGCTGTGTTTCTGTCAGGAGCAAATGTTTCAGTATTCACTAATTCAGTGTTTTCAGCAGCTTTTAGACTATAACTATTGCAAATAAGAAGAATTAAGTATATATACACGCATTTCCTGTACAAATGATAGTATACAGGACACACTGCTCTGTACCTTATATTTTTAAAACACTATTTCTTAGAGATCATGCTATTAGGTTATACTCATTCTTTTGAACAGATACCTGGTATTCCCCATATGTGTGTGATCTAATTGGTCTAACCAGTCCTCTAGTGATAGACACTTAGGCTTTCTGCTTTGGTTTTCATTTTTTTTAAATTGCAGGGGCCTGGTGCGGTGGCTCACGCCTGTAATCCCAGCACTTCAGGAGGCGAAGGCGGGCAGATCACCAGGTCAGGAATTCGAGACCAGCCTGACCAATATGGTGAAACCCCGTCTCTATTACAAATACAAAAAATTAGCTAGGTGTTATGGCACATGCCTGTAATCCCAGCTATTCGGGAGGCTGAGACAGGAGAATCGCTTGACCCCGGGAGGCAGAGATTGCAGTCAGCCGAGATCACTCCACTGCACTCCAGCCTGGGCTACAGAGCGAGACTCCGTCTCAAAAATGAATAAATAAAATAAAATAAAATTGCATATTAGCAAAGTCATTTTTTCTATTTTCATTTGGTTATGATTTTTTGGGGGAGATATATATATTTCTTTATCCATTCATCTGTTGATGGACATTTAGGTTGCTTCCAAATTTTGCCTGTTGTGAATAGTGCTGCAATAAACATGGGAGTCCAGATCTCTCCAGCATACTGATTTCCTTTCCTTTGGATGTATACCCAGTAGTGGGATTGCTGGATCAGATAGTAATTATATTTTTAAGTTTTGAGGAACCTCCATACTGTTTTCCATAATGACCACACTAATTTACATTTCCACCATCTGTGAGCAAGTGTTCCCTTTACTCCACATCCTCCCCAACCCTTGTTATCTTTTTTCCTTTTCATCATAGCCAGTTTAACTGGTGTGAAGTGATATCTCATTGTGGTTTTGATTTGCATTTCTCTGATGATTAGTGATATTGAGCATTTTTTTTCATATACATGTTGGCCATTTGTATGTCTTCTTTTGAGAAATGTCTATTCAAATCCTTTGCTTATTTGTTTTCTTACTGAGTTATTTGAGTTTCTTATATATTTTGGATATTAACCTCTTATTAGATGTATGGTTTGCAAATATTGTCTCCCATTCTGTAGATTGTTTCTTCACTCTGCTGGTTGTTTCCTTGGCTGTGCAGAAGCTTTTCAGTTTGGTGTAATCTCATGTGTCTGTTCTTGCTGTTGTTGCATATGCTTTGGAGTTATATCCAAAAAATCATTGCCCAGACCAATGTCATGGAGCTCCTCCTGTATGTTTTCTTCAGTAGTTTTACTGTTTCAGGTCTTATATTTACGTCTTTAATCTATTTTGAGTTGATTTTTGCATATGGTTTGATTCTTCTCTTTGTAGATATGCAGTTGCCCTAACACTATTTACTAAAGAGACTGCCCTTTCCCCATTGTTTGATCTTTGTCAAAAATCAATTAATCATAAATGTGTAGATTTGTTTCCAGGCTCTCTAATCTATTCCATTGGTCTATGTATCTGTTTTTATGCCAATACCATGCTGTTTTGATTACTATAGCTTTGTAGTATATTTTGAAGTCAGGTAGTGTAATGCTTCCAGCCTTGCTCTTTTAGCTCAAGATTACTTTGGCTATTTGGGGTCTTTTGTGGTTCTACACAAATTTTAGAAATTTTTTTCTATTTCTGTGAAAAATGTCATTGGAATTTTTGTAGGGATTGCATTGAATCTATGGATCATTTTGGACATTTTAACCATATTAATTCTTCCAATCCATGAACACAAGATAACTTTACATTTATTTGTGTCTTCAATTTCTTTCATTATTTTATAGTTTTTGGTGTGCAAGTGTTTTATCTTCTTGGTGAAATTGATTCCTAAATATTTTTTGTACCCATCGTAAATGAGATTGTTTTCTTGGTATCTCTTTTTTTGGATAGTTTATTGTTAGTGTATTAAAATACTACTGATTTTCGTATGTTGCTTTTATATCCTGCAACTTTACTGAATTTAGTTATTAGTTCTAACAGTTATTTTGGTGGAATTGTTAGGGTTTTCTATATAAGACATTTGGATTTTATCTTTTCAAAATGTATATCTGGTCCTGTCATAGTCTTACTTAAAGTATTTCCATAGCATCCCCTTGCACTTGGGATGAAAATTAAAATCCCTAATATGACCTGCCAGACACTCTCGCATAGCTTTCTTGCGTCTGCATGTCTCTCTTCTGTTCCCTATTCAGCCCCTGGTGTCATCTACCCTCCCTCCTGCCACAGGACATTTGCACATGCTTTCCTTCTGGAACATCTTCCTCATCCCTCATCCTTAACCTGGTTACCTCTTTCTTCCAATGTCGACTTCACAGTCCATCTTTTGCTCACCAGTGTATCCTTGGCCTAGTCTAGAACCTGCTGTTTAAAAAGTGCTTAATACATTTTTGCAAAACAATTGAATGAATGAGGCAGGAGGAATTCAGAGAGGGAAGTCAGCTGGTAAGGATTATGCTTTTGTGGGTCTCTTTTGACCAAATACTTGGTTTTAAACTCTTCATGGAATAAAACTATACAGCTGTTTTATCTTCTCCTTTCAGGTTCTTTTAGATCTTTAGCACTAAAGGGGTGTTTGTTTGACTTAGAGAAGTGATAATGATGGGAAATGAAACAAGTTCTCCAAAGTAACCCTGAGAAGGTTGCCAGAACTTTCTGCGCCAGTCTCTCATCCTTGAAAAGGGGGTGATAATGTCTAAATCTGGCTCGTGAGCAACACACCTGCTGGTACTTAGCACATTCCTACAGGAGCTCCTACCTCTCTTCAATTCCAGCAACCTATAAGATGTTGATTCTGCCCTCTAAGAATTTTCAGCACATTGGCTCAAAACAAATGATCTAAATGCAAAGATCCAGTCACAAGTCACCATTCCCTCAACAGTCTCTCTCTTACTCTTCCTCCAGCCAGGAGATGTCTGCTGGCATCCAGCTAGGGGGGAAGACAACAAAAGGAAAGTGTCACAGCCGAAGTTTTTACTGCTACATCCCAGAGTCTGATCCCCATGTCCCTGAGTGGGTAGAAGTGGAGCTCTGTCTGCACTGTCACCTGACCTTGGGCTTTTTTCTACCTTTGAGTGACTAATTCTATTCTCAAGTATTCTCTAACATGATATGAAATTTGTGGTGTAACCCACATCCTTCTCATATGTCAGAAGGCCTACACCCACATCCTCCCCGTTGACCACCACCCCTTTCCTCTATTTTTGGTGGTAAAATGAATCAAACTGGCTCACACAAGAGGTTTGAGAGAGAGAGAGAGAGAGATTACACACTTGATCTCATATATCCAAAATTCAGCCACTTCTTGCCACCTGCTGTCTACCTCCCTGGTCTGAACTGTCTTCATCTCTCACCTGGTTTATTGCGATATCCCCAGCTGATCTTCCTGCTTTCACCTTTATGCCCTCAATCTTTCTCTAGGTACAAGTTGCCAATAAAATACAGAACACTCAGTTACATTTGCATTTTAGATAAACAATGAATACTTTTTAGTATAAATATGTCACAAATATTGCACAGGCTATACTTATACTAAAAGAAGCATGCATTTATCTGAAATTCAAATTTAACTCAACACCATGTAGCTTTATTTGCTGGCTCTGGCAACCCTATTCTTTAGCAACCAGAGTTATTCTTTTAAAATACAAATTAGGTCGAGTGCGGTGGCTCACACCTGTAATCCCAACACTTTGGGAGGCCAAGGTGGGTGCATCACCTGAGGTCAGAGGTTCGAGACCAGCCTGGCCAACATGGTGAAACCCCATCTCTACTAGAAACACAAAAATTAGCCGGGTGTGGTAGTGGGCGCCTGTAATCCCAGCTACTTGAGAGGCTGAGGCAGGAGAATTGCTTGAACCCAGGAGGCAGAGGTTGCAGTGAGCCGAGATTGCACCACTGCACTCCAGCCTGGACAATAGAGCAAAACTCAGTCTCAATAAATAAATAAATAAACAAAATAAAATAAAATACAAATTAGCTTATATCATTCCTCTGCTCAAAATCTGCCAATAGCTTCCCATCTTTGCTCAAAGTGCTGATAAAGCCAAAATCCTTCTGGAGATCTGCCTTCCTCAGTGCCTCTAGGCTCTCATCTCCTACTATGCTCCCCCTCGTCCACTCAATCCAGCCACCCTGGCTTCCTGTCACTCCTGGCACTGTTCCCAGAGAACCACATTACTAGCTCCTTCTCCTTCTGCAGGTCTTGCTCAGACAATATTACTTTCTCAGGAAGGCCTTCCCTGAAAGCTTTTTAAAAACTGCAGCTACCCTATCTTCTATCCCCTCTCCCTGCTTTGACTCCATAAACATGTGTGCCGCCTTCTAGCATAACACATTATACATACGGATTGGTTTGCTGTCTGTCTCTCCACTAAAAAGTATGCAAAGTATGGTCCATGAGGGCAGGTACTATGTTTTGTTCAAGCCGAATCTCCAGCATCAGACCCTTCTTGGCACATGGCAGATGCTCAATAGATATTTGTTGAGGCCAGGCGCAGTGGCTCATGCCTGTAATCCCAGAACTTTGGGAAGCCAAGGCAGGTGGATCATAAAGTCAGGAGTTCAAGACCAGCCTGGCTAACATAGTGAAACACCATCTCTACTAAAAATACAAAAATTCCCCGGGTGTGGTGGCGCATGCCTGTAGTCCCAGCTACTTGGGAGGCTGAGGCAGGAGAATCACTTGAACCTGGGAGGCGGAGGTTGCAGTGAGCTGAGACCACACCATTGCACTCCAGTCTGGGTAGCAGAGTGGGACTCCATCTAAAAAAAAAATATATATATATGTATTTATATTCATTGAAATATTTTTTGAACCAATGATGAAACCCAGGACAGGAAGGAAAGCCAGGGAAGTTCAGAAACAAGAGCGGGTTTTGCTTTTGTTTTTCTTTCTTGGCAGCCTTGCTCAAATCTTTCTCCACTTACTCTTCTTGCTCAAGGCCCCATTTGGCCACCATCCCAGGCCCCACTAGGGCTTTTCAGGGGTGATTTCAAAGACAGGAGTAATCTGATGGGCTCAGCTCCATCTCTTTTCCATCTCTCCCCACCTTTTTTCTCTTCCTCCCTCTCTCCCCATCTCTTTTTCTACTGGTGTTTTAAATTTTTTAAATAAAAGGGTAATATTTCTAAAAATATAACTTTATTTTCTTAATAGGCCAAGACTGAAAGAGGGGTAATTTGGGAGGACTCTGACAGCCAAGAGCAAATGCCACTAAACATCTCCTGTCTGTCCTTTCCCAGGCTTATGTTCCCTGCAGAGAATCACCAGTTCAATAGCATGTATTAGCCGGGAGAAGAGAGGATAGGCTTTGCTTTGGTAGCAGACAGCCCTCAAATCTGTCACATAAAACAGAACTTCACTTCTTGCTCATGCCACATTTCCAGAATGAATTGGGAGGGGCTCTGCAATTCAGTGTCTCAGAGATCTAGCCTGACAGAGGCTTTTCTGAAGTGCGTTTGCATCATCTGGTCACCACTTCAGAGCAGGAAAAGAGAAAGATGAAAGGACACACACTGGTTCTTAAAGGCATCAGGCCAGAAATGAAGGCCGTCACTTTCACTCACAGTTCATTGGCCAGAATCAGTCACATGGCTCCACACAGTTTCCAGAGGCCTAGGAGAGGTGGAGGGCATACAGTTATTTTGTAAAAACTTAATATCTGTTCCCAGGCACAATTCTGGGGAAGGAGTGAGGAGACATATCTTCCCCAAAGGTGAGGGGTCTGTTCAGAGACAGATGATTATCTACTCACCCGTTCCACCTCCCAGAGCTTGCAGAACTCAAATGAGGCCTGGCTTACACAAGATGAAGAGATCAAATATAAGCCAGCTCCAAGCACCTGACCAGGCCAAACGGCAGGATGATTTCCTGGGAAAGGCAGGCATCAATTTTGCCTCCCTCTCCACTCCCTTATCCCAGACCTGCTAGAAGCATTGAGGACCTGCAGCCAGACCATTAAGAACCCCCTGAGATATCAGTAACACTCAATGACATCACCAAGAATAATTTCTTCCTTCTTTTAGATTATTTCCCTAGGATAAATTCCCAGATGTGGAATAACTGGCTCAAAGTATAACAATATTTATATGGCTTTTAAATCAAGTTGACCAAGTGCTTTCCAAGATTTGCATGGTGAATAAGCACTGTCTATCATATCTGTTCCTTGCATTGTCACCAAGATTAAGAGTGATTATTTTAGATTTTGCCATTCTGATGAGCAAAAATCATATTTTTTGTTTTAATTTGTATTTATGTGATTACAGCAGGCTGTAATCTTTTGCCACATTTGTTTATAACAATGTTTCCACTTGTGTAATTTGTGAGCACTGATGCTGGCTTACTTACTCAAGCCTTAATTTCTTTTTGTTTTGTTTTGTTTCGTTTTTTTGAGATGGAGTCTCGCTCTCTCACCCAGGCTGGAGCGCAGTGGCGCAATCTTGGCTCACTGCAAGTTCCGCCTCCCGGGTTCACGCCATTCTCCTGCCTCAGCCTCCCGAGTAGGTGGGACTACAGGTACCCACCACCACACCTGGCTAATTTTTTTGCATTTTTTAGTAGAGACGGGGGTTTCACCATGTTAGCCAGGATGGTCTCGATCTCTTGACCTCGTGATCCGCCTGCCTCGGCTTCCCAAAGTGCTGGGATTACAGGCGTGAGCCACCGGGCCTGGCAGCCTTAATTTCTTAAACCAATTTTTATAAATTCTTTATGTAACAAACATGTTAGTTTTCTGTCTGTGGTAACAGCAGCCTTTTGTCTCCACCTCACCACCCTCATTCTGGTCTCTTTGCTTTTTCATTTTGGTTATTTTATTTCCATCGTTTTCGTTGTAGTGAAGAAGTTTTAAATTTGTATTTACTCAAATTCCTCAGTCTTTTCTTTTGTGGTTTCTTCCTTTTTTCTTTCATTTTCCTTTCTTTTTGGCTTTCACTTCAAAGTTTACAAATATATTTCCTGTCCTGAAATTTGATTAACATTTGCTTCTATTTTCTTCCCTTTGTCTTCTATAATTTGTTTTTTTTGACATTTAAATCCGCAATCCAAATGAAACTTAGTTTAGAATTATGGCATTTATTTTTCCAAAAAGTAGGAAGTGTAAGACTTCCTGCAATTCCTTAAGCCAAATAAATAAACAAATAAAAGTAAAGTTTGTCCAAAAGTATCTTGGGGCATGTGAGGACGGGGGTGGGCCTGAAATATAATTTTTGTTTAGTTCTCTTGAACCCTTAGTGTTTCTAATGAATAGACAGGGTTGGAAATGGCCCATCTGAATAACCTCTTTTCCATCAGGTCCTCTTCAGAGGACACAGAATGAAGTCCACCTGCTAAAATCTTTATTTTAGTTTTGAAACAGGGTCTTGTGCTGTTATCCAGGGTAGCGTGCAGTGGCGCAATCTCAGCTCACTGCAACCTCCACCTCCTGGGTTCAAGGAATTCTTGTACCTCACTTCCCAAGTTATTCCCAGCTGGGAGTACAGGCGTGCATCACCATGCCTGGCTAATTTTTTTATTTTTAGTAGAGACAGGGTTTCGCCATGTTGGCCAGGCTGGTCTCGAACTCCTGACCTCAGGTGATCCACCAGCCTAGGCCTCCCAAAGTGATGGGATTATAGGCGTGAGCCACCACACTGGCCCTTCTTTTTTTTCTTTTTTTGTGTGAGCCACCACACTGGCCCTTCCTTTTTTTTTCTTTTTTTTGTTTTTGTTTTTTTTGTTTTTTGTTTTTTGAGTAACATCTACAGGGTTGATAGTTGTTGGAGGGGACGGGGGGTGGTTAGGGCAGGCGCTTTTGTTTCCAGATTCATGAGGTTTTCTTTTTCTTGAGCCATCTATAACAGTGAATGGCGGTTTATGTTACAGACTAATACTGTGATTTGCATCGTCAAGTACATTCAGTTTTCTGCATTGAGAAGGTTATGTAGCTGCAGTCCACAGGAAACCCTTTTAAAATGAAGACTGAGTAGGGGATGGACCCAACAGGTGCATAGGGGCCAGGTAGTTCATTACAAAGAACAAACACTCACTTTGTTTTTTTTTTTTTTTTTTTTTGTCTGTTTGGGTTTTTTGTTTATTTATTTATTTTTTTGGTTTGTTTTTTGTTTGTTTTGTTTTGTTTTGTTTTTTGAGACAGAGTCTTGCACTGTCACCCAGGCTAGAGGGCAATGGCGTGGTCTCAGCTCACTGCAACCTCCACCTCCCAGGTTAAAACTATTCTCTTGCCTCAGCCTCCCAAGCATCTGGAATTATAGGCACGTGCCACCATGTCCAGCTAATTTTTGTATTTTTAGTAGAGACGGGGTTTCA
The DNA here is from genome assembly GCF_002776525.5 of Piliocolobus tephrosceles. Classification (NCBI taxonomy): domain Eukaryota; kingdom Metazoa; phylum Chordata; class Mammalia; order Primates; family Cercopithecidae; genus Piliocolobus; species Piliocolobus tephrosceles. Next base: position 156,691,088 of record NC_045435.1, on the reverse strand, counting down.
CCATGCTGGCCATGCTGGTCTCGAACTCCTGACCTCGTGATCTACCTGCCTCAGCCTCTCAAAGTTCTGGGATTACAGGGGTGAGCCACTGCACCTGGCCTGTCTAAGTGAAGGTGGAGAGATGGCTTACTGCTAATATATAAAGAATGCCAATACATCTTTTTAGTCACCCAATACAAATTTTACTCTAAAAGTAGTCATGAGATATAGGGATAAATAAAATCTAGCAAATATCAGGGAATTCAGTCGTGGTGGTACAAGCCTGTAGTCCCGGTTTACTTGGGAGGCTGGGGTGGGAGAAAAAGGAAAATGAATTAAATGTAAAATGATGTTCAGGCATTATATTGATTTTATTAGATGTAATAACGGAATTTTGGTTGCTTTTTTGTTATTCTTACCTGTAGAGATATATACTGAAGAATATATGAATAAAATAAAACTAAGTGATCTTAGAATTTGGTTTGCTCATCAGGAAGTTTTTTGCACTTTGACTTTTTGGTATACTGCATTAAAATATTGCTTATCTTGATTACTATTTTGGGAACCCCTTTAAGTTTTGCATCTGAGGCAAGTGCTGTTCTCAACTCACCCTAGTCCTGGCCTTTGGGAGATGGAACATCAACAAGCAGTCAAGAGGTAGACAATGCAATTACAGAATGGTATGAATGCCATAAAGGCAAAGTGTGGTAAAGAATCATGAGGGAGTGAGAAGAGAGACTGGGAGAAGGTGTGTGCATGACTGTACATGTCTGTGCATGTTGTTAGGTGGTGTGCAGTGGGAAGTCAGGGGCAAGCACTCCACAGAGAGGATGGAGCTGGAGAAGTGGGGGAGTGGGAGGAATTAAGGATATATTTTCTGGATAGAAAAGATGGGACTTGCTAATGGATTAGAAAAAGAAGGAGAGCCAAAGGGAAGAGACTGAATGTGGCTCTAGTAATGGCAAACAGTACATTTATCAAGGTGAGGAACAGTGAAGAGAAACAGGATTCAAGGGAAACCAAGTTTGACTTTGAACCATATTAAGCTTGAGCTACTTATTGAGGACACTAGTAGAGTTGTCACCAAGGCATTCCTGAAGGCAAATGTGGAGCTCTGGTAGAAGGAGTTGAGCAAGAGATACAAATTTGCATGAGGTCACTTATGGAGACAATATAGACAGACAAACAGAGAGGCCACAGAGCTGAGCTCCGGGGCTAATCAATACTTATAGGTCAGGTAAGAAGGAGAAACCAGCAAATGAGGCTGAGGAGTAGCCATCATTAAGGAAGGAGGAATATCAGAAGAATTCTAGAAGAACTGTATGAAATGCTGCTGAGAAGTGAGGTAAGCTGAAAAAAGAGAAGTAATCATTAGATATGGTAGCAGGCAGGTTCTTGGTGACTGAGACATGGTCCGTGCTATGATTGGAACGTGTCCGCCAAAGGCCAGGAGTTGGAAACTTGATCCCCAGTGGAGCAGTGTTGACAGGTGAGATTTTTAAGAGGTGATAAAGGTATGAGAACAAAGTTCTCATGAATGAATGAATTAATGTCATTATCCCAGGAGTGGGCTTGTTATAAAAGCAGGTTTTGCTCTCTCTTGCTTCTCTCTTGTTCTTGTTCTTGTTCTCACCCTCTCTTCACCCTCTACCTTCCACCATGGGATGTGCAGCAAGAAGGCCCAGACGCAGGCCCCTGAACCCTGGACTTCCCAGCCTCCAGAACTGTAAAAATAAATCTGTCTTCTTTATAAATTACCCTGTTCAGGTATTCTGCTAGGGCAACACAAAACAAACTAAGACAGGCAGTGCAATGAGCAAGGGGATGGAAGCCATTGGAATGGATTAGCAAATGAATGTGAGAGGTAAAGAAATGAAAACAGTGAATTTGATAATGCATTTGAGAAATTCTTCGAGGATGTAGAATAAAGAGATGGCTGAGAAGAATCCACACCCCTCACGTCCACTATCTGTGTACAATATTTTTAATTGAGTCCAGCTGTGGTTCAGGAAGCTGTGAAAATTGTGAAAATCGAGCTCATGAGCACAGGTTACTTTGTTGAAGACTACAAAGAAGGAAGTAATTTGTCTCACATTTTTCATGTTTTCAAAATGTATTATCTTTTAACCAGCTAAACAATGGCAGAGGAGAGCATTAGCTAAAAATGTTAAGTCTAAATTAGGGGTTGAGTTTTTTTGTTTGTTGGCTTTTTTATAATTTTTTTGTTTTTTAGATGGAGTCTCGCTGTGTTGCCCAGGCTGGAGTGCAGTGGTGCCATCTCGGTTCACTGCAAGCTCCGCCTTCTGAGTTCACGCCATTGTCCTGCCTCAGCCTCCCGAGTAGCTGGGACTACAGGCACCCGCTACCATGCTGGCTAATTTTTTGTATTTTTAGTAGAGACAGGGTTTCACCATGTTAGCCAGGATGGTCTCCATCTCCTGACCTCATGATCCACCTGCTTCGGCCTCCCAAAGTGCTGGGATTACAGGTATTGAGCCACCGCACCCGGCCTATTTTTAATTTTTATGGGTATAAAATAGGCATATATATTTATGGGGTACCTGAAATGTTTTGATACAGGATGGAAATTTTTTTTTTGCAATTCTAGACAAAATGTTAACATCTTTAATCATAAATGAACTCTTCAGAAATCAGTACAAAGAGACTAACATTACAAGGGAAGTGAAAATAAAAGGAACAGAGGAAAATGGAATAGCACAAATGAGTTACAAGGCTATGTGAAGATGATGTAGTTAACATTAATAGCTGAGAAAGCAATGTCATTATAAATTACATTATTTATCCTTACAAATATTGATTATCTGATGTTTGTACAGCTTTAGGAAATGAAGAATTCTCAAATACTGGGGAAACTTACTCTAGTCATGGGGAGTTTACTCAAAAATGTAGATTTTTCCATAAACTTGGCCCCAGCAGTTCCAAACCATAGTAATCACTCCAACGAAGTAATTAGATACACACCCACACACATACACATACATGTTTACTACAGAGAAAATGTGTAAGTAATATATCATCCCCCCAAAACTACTTACATATCAACTGGCTTATAAAAAATTGGCTGGGAAATATTTTGATATAGGATGGATGGATATTACTCATATAATGAGTAATAATCACACCAGAGTAAATGAAGTATCCTTCACCTCAAGCATTTATGTTACATTTATGTCATTTATGTTACAAACATGCCAATTATACTCTTTTAGTTATTTTAAAATGTACAATAAATTATTGTTGACCCTAGTCACTCTGTTGTACTATCAAATACTAGATCTTATTCATTCTATCTAACTATATTTTTGTACTCATTAATCATTTTCACTTAGACCAACTTCTTCCACCCCCGCCCCCCAATGCCAAAACTGCCCTCCCTAGCCTCTGGTATCCATCATTCTGTTCTCTATCTCCATGAGTTCAATTGTTTTAATTATTAGATCCCACAAATAAGTAAGAACAGGCAAAGTTCTTTTCTCTGTGTCTGGCTTATTTCACTTAACATAATGTCTTCCAGTTCCATCCATGTTGTTGTAAATGACAGGATCTCATTCTTTTCATGACTGAATAGTACTTCGTTGTATATATGTACAACATTTTCTTTATCCATTTGTTTGCCGATGGGCACTTAGGCTGCTTCCAAATCTTGGCTATTGTGAATAGTGCTACAATAAACATGAGAGTGCAGATATCTCTTTGACATACTGATTTCATTTCCTCTAGGCAAATACCCAGTAGTGGAATTGCTGGATCATGTAGCAATTCTGCCTTTAGTTTTTTGAGGAACCCCCATTCTGTTCTCCATGGTGGTTGCACTAATTTACATTCCCACCAACAGTGTACAAGGGTTCCCTTTTCTCCGCATCCTCACCAGCATTTGTTATTGTCTGTCATTTGAACAAAAGCCATTTTTACTGGGGTGAGATGATATCTCAATGTAGTTCTGATTTGCATTTCTCTGATGATCAGTGAGATTAAGCACCTCTTCATATACATGTTTCCTATTTGTATGTTTTCTTTTGAGTAATGTCTATTCAGATCTTTTGCCCATTTTTGAACTAGATTGTTAGATTTTTTTCTACTGAATTGTTTGAGCTCCTTATATATTATAGTTTTTAATCTTTTGTCAGATGGATAATTTACAAATATTTTCTCTCATTTTGTGGGTTGTCTCTTCACTTTGCCAATTGTTTCCTCAGCTGTGGAGAAGATTTTCAGCTTTATGGGATCCTATTCATCCATTTTTTGCTTTGGTTGCCTGTGCTTTTGGGGTGTTACTTAATAAATCTTTCCCCAGACCAATGACCTGGAGAGTTTATTAATGCTTTCTTTCAGTAGTTTCATAGTTTGAAGTCTTAGATTTAAGTCTTTAATTTATTTTGATTTGATTTGATTTACAGTGGCTCACGCCTGTAATTTTTGATTTTTGTGTATGGCGAGAGATAAGGGTCTAATTTCATTCTTCTGCATGTGGATATCCAGTTTTCCCAGTATCATTTATTGAAGACTATCTTTTCCCCAGTGTATGTTCTTGACATCTTTGTGGAAAATTCATTCACTGTAGATGTATGGATTTATTTCTGGGTTCTCTATTCTGTTCTACTGGTCTATGTGTCTGTTTTTATATCAGTAGCATGCTGTTTTGGTTACAATAGCTCTGTAGTATAATTAGAAGTCAGGCAATGTGATTCCTCTAGTTTTGTTCTTTCTGCTCAGGATAGCTTTGGCTATTCTGGGGCTTTTGTGGTTCTATACAACTCTTAGGATTGTTTTGAGCTTTTTAAAAGTAAGAATCATCTCTAAAGGCAGGGAACACCAAGCACAGAAAAATGAAGGGTGATGGAAATTGAGCTCCATCTCATGCAGAGCATTTGACAGCTGAGACTGAGGGTCTGCCTACCACCTAATTGAGTGGACAAGCCCTTGAAGCAGGCTGCCCTGAAATGGAGCAGCCTCGGGAACACTTGCCACCTCAGCATTTTGTGAGCAATGCCTTGTTTTCCCCTCATCAAGAACAAAGCCAGAACTGTCCCCAATACCTCCAATCCTCTATGCTAGGCGAGGGTAGTCTTCTGTCACTAACAGTGGGGAAACTGAGAAGAAGCAGAAACAGCATCACTTCTCCCCTGCCCCACCCCCACTCCACCCTGTGTTCTTCAGTAAAGACAGGTGGAGACCAGGGGAATAATAAACATTCATTTTAAAAACCATCAACCTGGGCCAGGCTCACATCTATAATCCTGGCATTTTGGGAGGCTGAGGCAGGAGGATCACTTGAGACCAGGAGTTCAAGACCAGCCTGGGCAACATAGCAAGATCCCAGTCTCTACAAAAATCTTTTTTCTTTTTTTGAGACGGAGTCTCACTCTGTCACCCAGGCTGAAGTGCAGTGGCTCGGCCTCAGGTCATTGCAACCTCTGCCTTTCAGGTTAAAGCGATTCTCCTGCCTCAGTCTCCTGAGTAGCTGAGCATGTGCCACTATGCTCAGCTAATTTTTTGTAGTTTTAGTAGAGATAGCATTTCACCATGTTGGCCAGGCTGGCCTCAAACTCTTGACCTCAGGTGATCCACCCACCTCGGCCTCCCAAAGTGCTGAGATTGGAGGTGTGAGCTACCACGCCCTGCCTTACAAAAAAAAAAAAAAAAATTTAATAGCCGGGTGTGGTGGCGTGCACCTATAGTCCCAGCTACTTGGGAGGCTGAGGGAGGAGGATTGCTTAAGCCCAGGGGTTTGAGGCTGTAGTGAGCTATGACTGCACCACTACACTCCAGCCTGAGTGACAGGGAGAGACCCTGTCTCAAAAAAAAAAAAAAGCCACCAACGTCATCTTTTTAATCAACCTTGGTAGGGGAAATTGTTCTGAGATGTAAGGAAACTTATTTTGGGTTTTGAATTCTAAACCCAAGGCACCAAGTATTAAGTTCTTGGAAATTGTTGGTTTAAGGAATTAGGGACAACTCTGTTCCTTATTTCAAGCAAACTGAACTATGCAGCATGACCACTTCTCTGATTCTGCTTTGCCCACTGGCTTGCTCTGTACCTCTGGCTTTTTAAATTTCCTGCTTAGACTTTGGGCAGGGACTGCTCAGACAGGCCTTAGCAGTGATTCTTTTTTTTTTTTTTTGAGACAGAGTTTCGCTTTTTTTACTCAGGCTGGTGTGCAATGGTGCAATCTCAGCTCACTGAAAGCTCCGCCTCCGAGGTTCAAGCTGTTCTCCTGCCTCAGCCTCCTCAGTAGCTGGGACTGCAGGTGCCCGCCACCATGCCTGGCTAATTTTTTGTATTTTTAGAAGAGACAGGGTTTCACCATGTTGGCCCGGCAGTTTCGAACTCTTGACCTCAGATGACTTACCCGCCTCAGCCTCCCAAAGTGCTGGGATTACAAGCATGAGCCACCGCACCTGCCCTAATATCTATTCTTTAGTCAAGGAAATAAGACATTTGTTAAATCAGCTACTCTGGCAGCTCTGAGGCCATACGTGGCCCAGCAGACCATTCAGAACAAACAAATCCATCTCCAAAAGTTTGTAGAGGTAAGGTAGCTTTCACTGGATGTTTTACTAAAAGGTGCAATAAAGAAAAATTTATCCCGGTCCCGGTGGCTCAAGCCTGTAATCCCAGCACTTTGGGAGGCCGAGGCGGGTGGATCACGAGGTCAGGAGATCCAGACCATCCTGGCTAACACGGTGAAACCCCGTCTCTACTAAAAATACAAAAAAATTAGCCGGGCGAGGTGGCAGGCGCCTGTAGTCCCAGCTACTCAGAGGCTGAGGCGGGAGAATGGCACGAACCCGGGAGGTGGAGCTTGCAGTGAGCCGAGATCGTGCCACTGCACTCCAGCCTGGGAGACACAGCGAGACTCCGTCTCAAAAAAAAAAAAAAGAAAGAAAGAAAGAAAAATTTATGCCACCCAACATAACAGTTTCTCCCAGCACCGCCTCTTGTGAAGAGGGGAAGTCTTCTGCTTCATAAAACATACTCGCCGGGCGCGGTGGCTCAAGCCTGTAATCCCAGCACTTTGGGAGGCTGAGACGGGCGGATCACGAGGTCAGGAGATCGAGACCATCCTGGCTAACATGGTGAAACCCCGTCTCTACTAAAAATACAAAAAACTAGCCGGGCGAGGTGGCGGGCGCCTGTAGTCCCAGCTACTCCGGAGGCTGAGGCAGGAGAATGGCGTAAACCTGGGAGGCGGAGCTTGCAGTGAGCTGAGATCCAGCCACTGCACTCCAGCCTGGGCGACAGAGCAAGACTCCGTCTCAAAAAAAAAAAAAAAAAAAAAAACATACTCAACTCCCTCCTCTGGCCACTGGCGCTCTCTCTCCACATTCCTCTCCTCTCTTCTGTGCTTTCCTAGACAGAACAGCCTGGCCTGCTATCAGCTTCTGCTCCTCTGCCTCTCATTCCAGCCATCCTGACTGGTCGTGACAACATATTTCCTGCACTTGAATGTTATCTGTCAAAACAGATCTGAGGGGCCTGGCATGGTGTCTCATGCCTATAATCCCAGCACTTTTGGAGGCCGAGGCGGGTGGATTACATGAGCCTAGGAGTTTAAGACCACCTGGGCAACACAGTGAAACCCCATTTCTACAGAAAACATAAAAAATTAGCCAGGCATGGTGGCACATGTCTGTAGTCCCAGCTACTGCAGTCCCAGGCTGAGGTGGAAGGGTTGCTTGAGCCCAGGAGGCAGAGGCTGCAGTGAGCCATGAAACCGTGATTGTGATTGTGGCATTGCACTCCAGCCTGGGAGACAGAGTGAGACCCTGTCTCAGAGCAAAAACAAACAAACAAGAAAAGATGTGAGGGCCCACTCTCCCCAGTGACGGGACTCCCATTTTATTTACTGAGGTCCTTTGGGTTTGTATTAGCTTCCTATTGCTGCTGTAACAAATTTTCACAAATTGAGCAACTTAAAATAACATAAATTTAGTGTCTTACAGATCTGTAGTGCAGAAGTTCAAAATAGGACTCGCTGGGCTGAAATCAAGGTGTGGGGAAGGCTGCATTCCTTTCTGGAGGCTCAAGAGGAAAATCTGTTTTCTTACAGTTTTTCCAGTTTCTAGAGGCCACTGGGTTCTTTGGTTCATGACCCCTGCCATCTTCAAAGGCTGGCAATTGCATCACTGCAGCCCTGCTTTCATAGTCAATCTTTTTATCTGACTCTGGCTCTTCTACTTTTCTCTCTCACATTTAAGGAATCTTTTGATTATACCAGCCTGCCCCGCAAATCCAGGATAATCTCCCTATTTTAAAGTTGGCTAGTTAGTGACCTTAATGCTATCTGCAAACTTAATTCCTATTTGCCATGTAACAACATAGTCACAGTTTCCGCAGATTAATACATGGACACCTTGTGGGGGGGCATTATCCAGTCTACCACAGGGCTCAGAGGCCAATGTGGCTAGCAGTAGCTTGGGGAAGAATGTTCTCCTCTTCCTGTAGCCATAGACAACACAGGAGAGAGGCTGTGCTGGGTCCTAAGCCTGACTTGAATAGGTGACAAAGGGGCTAAGGAAAACCATTCTCTAAGTTTAGCATGATGCCATCCTTTCTCAATTTTAGCTCTGCTCCAGTCCTTGACCCTAACCTCCACATTCAGTAGGCAAAGATGGGTGGTGAGTGATTGTCAGAAGAAACAAAGATAAGCACACAACTTTATCCCCAGTTAAGAGATACTTGCTTTTCATGACCTCTTCCATCCTCTCCTGGTCCTCTTGGCTCACAAACATTGAGTCATTCAGATTTTGGTGAACATCTTGGCATTGGATGTCTCTCCCATCCCCAGGTTAATGCCAGAATAACAATGACTTCTTCTCGTTGACACAGGGAGGAGGAAAAGAATCATCTCCCCGGGGCTCTGATTTGTAGATGAAGAAATGTAAGATGGTCACCTACTTTGATTTGGGACCAATCATAACTCCAGATCCCCATGCTTCTGTGGTATAGTGAGATAGTCTTCAAAGATGGCTGTTGCCAATTCCTTTTCTTTCTTTCTTTTTTGAGACGGAGTCTCGCTCTGTAGCCCAGGCTAGAGTGCAGTGGCATGATCTCGGCTGACTGCAACCTCCGCCTCCCGGGTCCCAGTTCAAGTAATTCTTCTGCTTCAGCCTCCCAAGTAACTGGGATTACAGGCACATTCCACCATGCTTAGCTAATTTTTTGTATTTTTAGTAGAGACAGGGTTTCACCATGTTGGCCAGGCTGGTCTTGAACTCCTGACCTTGTGATCCGCCCACCTTGGCCTCCCAAAGTGCTAGGATTACAGGTGTGAGCCACCGCGCCTGACAGGCTGTTGCCAATTCCTTATGTCCCTGAATCCACTGCTGCTCCTCACATTGAGATGTAGCGTCTAATTCCTCTCCCTGGGCTAACCTTAATAACTTGCTTAACCACTAAAATGTGATGGAAGTGAGGTTCTAGGTCTTTTGAGGCTAAGTCACAAAGTTTTGCAGGGTCCTCTTGGGCATTTATTCTGTGAGAAGCCCAAGCCACATGGGGAGGCCAACCATAGGCTGTCTGGTTGATAAGACCAGATGAGCTCCCAGCCAACAGCAGTATCCACTGCTAGCCATATGAGTGAGCCATCTTGAATGGTTAGCCCAGTCAAGCCTTCAGGCAGAAAGCAGGCATGAGACAGTTTATATCTGAAAGAAGTAACATGGACAAAAATGGCAAACCAAAAGAATGAGTAGATGAGAAATATGAATAGAGCTAATTGAGAACATTCATCTTTCAAGATTCAGTTCAAGTACCCTCTGCCAGGCAGTCACCTCCTCTTCCATTTTCCTAACTTCTGCCTTGCTTGAACTGTTTTTTTTTCCCACTTTAATCGTAGCCCCAGGAATATTTTGGGGTGCTATTTTTTAAATTAAATATTCCTGTTATGGTTATGGTAAAGGTAAGTGTCTGCAACAAAGATTTCTCAAAATACAATTGCTTAAATTATGTAGATGTTCCTTTTTCTCTCCCATATAAAAGTCAAGAGGTGAGGCCTGCTCCTCATGGTCATTCAGGGACCCTGGTCCTTCCAAGTCATTGCTCCACTGTCCTCCTTGGTAAATTCATCAACTGCTTTATAGAAACTTGGTCACCACCAGATCTGGGTTCCAGCCAGTCTGGAAGAGGGAAGACAGGCAGAGGAGGCAGGCCTGATGCCCTAGGCAGAGAAGTGGCTGCATCACCTCCTTCACAGGTTTTTGTCAAGAACTTGGTCACATCACTGCACTGAACCCAAGGGAGACTTGCTGGTCCTTACAAATAAGCCTGTCTCCTGACCCAGAGTGGTGCTTAATCTGAACCTGATGAAGGTATGAGTCTGCTGCAGCTAGCTAGGCTGGAAGTGATAAAGGTGAAAGCCGATGTGGGGACCTGGGAAAGAAAAGAGAGAAGACAGATGTGGAAGAATTTAATAGGGAAAATGCACAGGGCTTGATGAATCTTGCCAGAACCGAGAGCTTTGAATGTTATGATCCTTTGTGATCTAAGTTGACAGATCTTTGGCACAAGTTTAAAGAACTTGAGCTGAATACTTCACTTAACAGAAATTTGTTAAACACATTCCAAAGTTAGAAAATTCCTCAACTGTTTCAAAATCACAGGAAAAAGCATGCCTTGAGCTTGAAGGCTTTCAGGGTTCTCTGGTTTAATACTGCTACTGTTAACAGATTTGAGCACCAAATTGCACATTAGGGCTTTCACCTGGCTGCCATTCCATACCACTGGCCATACCTTCCCGGCTTCAACAGCACCATTCTGGATTGCTAACAAATGCTCCAGAAAGCAAATGTGTGCACCCATTCCCTGATGTCCAGACACTTGCTGTTTTCTAGGGAACCAGGCTCTGTGGCTAAGCATTGTTTGGACACATCATTCTTTAAAGTCGACACAGGTTTTGGAATCAGCGCAAACTGAGTCTGAATTCTGGCTTGGCTACTTACTACCTACTTTAGTCATGTTTCACCTGCTAAGCTTCTGTTAGTCTGTTAACTTACCTGCTTAAGCTCTAGCTCCTTTGCCTATAAAATGGAGACTGTATTGGGCCTAACTCACTGGGTGTATGGGAAGTGCATTAGTCCATTTGCACACTGCTATTAAAGACATACCCAAAACTGGGTAGTTTATAAAGAAAAGAGGTTTAATTGACTCATTCATCTGCATGGCTGGAGAGGCCTCAGGAAACTTACAATTGTGGCAGAAGGCAAATGGGAAGCAAGGAACTTCTTCACATGGTGGCAGGAGAGAGCGAGCAAGTGTGAAGGAGAAACTGTCAAACACTTATAAAACCATTAGATCTTTTGAGAACCACTTACTACCACAAGAACATCATAGGGGAAACTGCCCCCATGATCCAATCACTGATCAGGTCCCTTCCTCGACATGTGGGGATTACAATTCAGATTACAATTGTAGATGAGATTTGGGTGGGGACACAGCCAAACCATATTATGAAGTAAATGAAGTTCTGGATATTAAGTGGCCCTTAGTAAATAAGAGTGAACAATAACCAGTAGCTCTTAAACTATTACAACAACTAGGTTTTCAGGCCTCTGTGACCTCTCAAGTCAAAAGGTATTACAAGTATAACAGAAATAATACCAGTTACAGCAATTTACTAAACTCAAGTGTGCAAAATGGAACCTTATTAATTTCTTGAGCATGTTTTAATTTCCAACTCAGGGACTCCAGCATGGCCCCTGGAAGATAACCTGACCCTGGTGCATGCAGTCCCATGTCTTGACTTCTCAGCAAAATTTGGGATGACAAATTGGACTTGGAACTCCATCTTCACTTCCTCTTGCGCTCTCTTGTTTGGTGTAATCTGAGAATTTTGCTTATTGCATAGTCACCTCAAGGAGGGAGAAATGGGCCCCCTTTTAGGTCTCCTATGCTTTAGGGACCCATGTTGTTGTTTGTTACTGATGTCCTGTGGTCTATGGTGCTCTTTCAGGGATGACAGCTGTGACAGCTCTCGTCAGTGGCACATTCTGTTCCATCCTACAGTCTTCAGTATTGTTCTCCCCTCACTTCTAGGGGTCAGGCTCATTCCTCCCTTACTTCTGGGGACAGGCCAACCTCATCCTCCCGGTGGGTATGTGTCTCTCACCTCATCTGGACCATGTTGGCTCTCACTACCAGCCAACTTGTGGCTCACTACGAGCTACAGAAGCCCTCCAAGCCACATTTGGACCTGTAAAAACTGGGACCTATTCATATCTAAATGCACCATGTCGCCATTCCTCTTGCTTCCCCTTAATAGAAGGTTATCCCAATAGAAGATATTTGCTCTTCATGACCTCTTCCATCCTCTCCTAGACCTCTTGGCTCACAAATATTAAGTCATTCAGATTTTGGTGGACATCTTGGCATTTGATGTCTCTCCCATCCCCAGGTGAAGGACCCATCTGAGCAACTACAGCAGGGAAACTGAGCCTGCAAGTCTTCCTTCCTGTTAGGTACCCCACCTCTATCCTGGGAAAGTTTCCTTCCCCCCCGTCTTTCTCTTCACATCAGAGCTCATGTTGGGGTTGGGAGGGGAGTGTTCCAATACTTGTCATTCTATTCTTCTATAATTCTGTCTCCTTTGCCTTTCTCCTTCCAGCACAAAGCTCTTTATATGTAGGTGAAAGGGATATGTGTGTGTATGCACATGCCTGCACACAGGAACACACACACACATGCACACACACACACACACACAGAGTGAAAACCAGTTCTCCAAGTTTTTGCATACTTTGCAGGCTATTTTGTCTCTCATCCACCAGAGAACAAAACTTCTTTGAATTGAGAAGCTAAGAAAGTCTGCCATTCTTGTTAGTAGCAGGCCATTGGTGAATGCTGAGGGGGTGAACATGTTTTTGATGTCTCAACTATTAGTCTGCCATAAATGAATACTTCATGTTGCATCTGTCTTACAAGTTACGTGGGTGTTTACCAAGTTAGTGCATAGGAAAGAGGTCAGCCAGGCTGCTCAGTACTTGGAGTGGGCAGAGGCCCCTTCATGGTGCTCCACTGGACCCTTCTATTTACCATTCCAATCTTTGCATGTCATTTTTATTTTTGTCAAAGTTATACATACATATAGTTTAAGAAGTCAAATAGTTCTCTGAAATGCTAGAAAGACAACAGTCTTCTGGTCTCCTCTCCTGCCCTTCCCTCCCATTCTCACTATACTCCTTCAGTTGACTCTTTTGATCTTTTCATCTATGTTGCTGATTAATGGGATTATATTGCTGCTTGATTCTCCATTTTAGGGAATATCTATTGATGATGGGCATTTTACATCTTTTAGATTATTTTGGCAAATATCCATGGCCTATAGCTATTAAAGTCTATTCCCATACTTTGCTTGCCGATCAACGTTAAATTCTGCCAAATGTTCACATATTTATTAGCAAAAAGGCACAAAAAGACTCATAGCAATTATTTTTGCAACCTAGGGGATGTCCTCCCTTTCTATCTATGGGCATGTCATCCAGTCGAAAGACTTCTGCTTTATCCTTTCCAGATCATAAACTTCATGTTTTATGCTTGGGCTGGGGAGAGAAGCTGGGCATCTGTATGCTTCTCAAAGAGATAATCATGTCTTCTATCCTTAGCCCTTCCCGCACTCCTCCTTTCAGAGATACTTGGTGGCTCTAACTCCTGACTTACGTTTTTGCTAAGTCCGTTGTCACTGTTCTGCTTTCTGCTTCCAAAATGTAGTTACTGTTGTCTCTGTTCCCATTTCCCTTTGTCATTTGGTTTATGTCCTTAAAAAATCCCTTTCCTGCCAATTGAGGAGAGTTTAGGGAAATTGCAGAGATAAAAGTTGTGTTTAATCTGCCATCTTTAAGCAAAAATATCTCACTCTATTTTAGCCCCTTCTGGTTTCATTTGGGAACTATCCAAGCTACATGCCGTAACGTGTCACTTTAAACGTCCTCTACAAGCTTGTTCCTTTTTCTTTCCACTGCTCTGGATTTGCATGCAAATATAAATTATTCCACAGGCCATCTTCTTTCTTTTTGAAAACAAACTGCTCAACACATAGGTTAGTGTTACCTCGGAGACTTCACTTACCAGTTTCAGCTTCACTCCCAACAATGCCCAGAACTTGAAGAGCCCTGGCCAATACTATCTTCTGTCCACTTCACCAACAATTACATATGTTCAACCCTGTTATCCATCTCCAACTCTACCCTACTCCTCTGGGCTGTCACCCAGAAATGACCTTTTCGATATTTCAGAGAGAACAGAAGCAACAAAATGTGGATTTCCTTAACTTCTTTCTCCTCCTTCCCTACCCCATGTCTACATCTGAACCCATCCTGACTGTCCTCTTCAGCAATCTCTGGCCCCAGCACTGTAACAGACTCTGTTTATGAAGCTGCTTGAGATGTCCCTCCCACATGCAGACCACACTGTGCTTTCCAGTTCCAGTCCTTCCTGCCTCTTTGGGACATTGCTCCATCAGCTATCCCCTCTTATTTTTATAATCTTATATTATATTCTTTTTCTTTGACTTTTATTTTAGGTTCCGGGGTACATGTGCAGATTTGTTACATAGGTAAACTCGTGTCACAGGGGTTTGTTGTACGGATTATTTCATCACCAAGATACTAAACCTAGTATCCAAAATTATTTTCGCTGCTCCTTTCCTTTCTCCCACTCTCTACTTCAAGGAGGCCCCAGTGTCTGTTGTTCCCTTCTTTGTGTTCATGAGTCCTCATTATTCAGCTCCCACTTATAAGTCAGAACATGTGGTATTTGGTTTCCTATTGCTGTACTAGTTTGCTAAGGATAATGGCCTCCTGTTCCACCCATGTTCCCGTAAAAGACATGATCTCATTCATTTTATGGCTGCATAGTATTCCATGGTGTATATGTACCACATTTTCTTTATTATATCTGTCTTTGATGGGCAGTTAGGTTGACTCCATATCTTTGTTATTCTGAATAGTGCCGCATTTCCATGCATGTGTCTTTATGGTAGAATGATTTATATTCCTCTGGGCATATGCCCAGTAATGGGATTACTGGGTTGAATGGTAGTTCTGCTTTGAACTCTTTGAGAAATTGCCATACTGCTTTCCACAATGGTTGAACTAATTTACACTGCCACCAACAGTGTATAAGTGTTCCCTTTTCTCTGTGACCTCACCAGCATCTGTTTTTTTTTTTACTTTTTAGTAAATAGCCATTACTAAATAGTGTGTGAGATGGTATCTCACTGTGGTTTTGATTTACATATTTCTAATGATCAATGATATTGAGCTTTTTTAAATATTCTTCTTGGCTGCACGTATGTCTTCTTTAGAAAACTGTCCATATTCTTATATTCTGTAAGAGCAGCCTCATTTTGGACATGGTCACTTTTGGCACATTCCTTTTGGCTTAGAAAGAGCTTAGTTTTTTTCATCTTAAAAGAATCCCTCTAAATCCCTATGGAGATATTGCTCCATCTCTCCCTACTCTTATATCAAGCTTTTTGAAAACTTTGTATTTAGTCCATTTTCATTATGCTGATGAAGATATACCCGAGACTGGGTAATTTATGAAGAAAAAGAGGTTTAATGGACTCACAGTTCCACATGTCTGGAAAGACCTCATGTCATGGTGGAAGGCAAAAGGCACATCTTACATGGCAGCAGGCAAGAGGAAAAAATGAGGGCCAAGTGAAAGGGGAAACCCCTTATAAAAACATCAGATCTCATGAGACTTATTCACTCCCAGGAGAACAGTATGGGAGAAACTGCCCCTGTGATTCAATTATCTCCCACAAGATCTGTCCCACAACATATGGGAATCATGAGACCTACCATTCAAGCTAAGATCTGACTGGGGACACAGTCAAACTATATCAAACATCTTCTGAAGTCACGGTATCCACTTCCTTGCCTCCCCTTCCTTCTGTGACCTTTGCAGTCAGCTTTCTGCTTCCCATGGAGTCTCCCTCACCAATGCCCATTTTGTCAGCAGAGGCATTCAGCATGCCTCCATTCATGGCTTACCTCATTGCATTTAGCACAATTGACCACTGCCCCGTTAACACACTTCTTTTTCTAGACACGATGACTACTCTTATGCTTCTCCTAACTCTCTGGTTACTCCTTCTCTGTAGTTTCTTATAGGATTACATGATCTTATTATATTTCATAATGCATATTGCTATGGTTTAAATGTGTCCCCAAAGTCCATATGTTGGGAACTTGATACCTAACGCAGCAGTGATGGAAGGTGGAGTCTAATGAGAAGTGTTTGGGTCATGGGGGCGCCATTCTCATGAATTGATTAGTGCCATTATTTCAGGAGTGGGTTCCTTATAAAAGGACAAGTTTGGTCATATCTTGTGTCTTTCTTGCCCTTTCTTTGCCCTTCCATTATGGGATGACACAGCAAGAAGACCCTGTCAGATGTTAGCTCCTCATTCTTGGACTTCCCAGCCTCCAGACCATGAACCAATACATTTTTGTTCATTATAACTTACACAGTCTGTGGTATTCAGTTATAACAGCATAAAATGAACTAAGACATATGTCAAGCATGTGTTAGAGTGTCTGACATACTGTCCATGTTCAAGAAATGTCCTCAATCATTAGTAGCCACAGCAGGAGGAAGAGGAGGGTGAGGAAGGTTAGCATCAATATTGCTATTAATCTCTATCCATCAGAATGGCACCACTACCAGCTATTTCCAGTCCAAACACTTAGGATTCATCCTTGGCCCTTGCCACTCACTTCCTACTTCCCCAAACTTTATTTAACCTATCATCAAGGTATTGATCCTATTCCATAAATATCCCTCAGATCAGACCCTCTCTACCTGCTCCTCTGCCCCCATTTCCACCCTCACTGCCCTGCCCCGCCCCGTTCAGTCCCCATCCTCTGTTACCCAGTCTATTCGAAAGTCAGAAAGCCATACTGCCTGGTGTCCCAGCCTCTGGCCTTACCATTTCCCCTCCAGTTCATCCTCTACATCTTCTCCAAAACGATCCTCCAACATGCTTGTCTGACGAGATCACATCTCTCCTCGGCATATTTCAGTAACAATTATAACTGGAACAGAGAAGAGAAAAGCTAATATTTAAAATCATAACAGACTGCAGCTGCATCATCCCCAAAGGCTTGCATGTCTCTGAGCACAAAGCTCTTTGTTTCAAAACACCTGGGTGGGGCCAGCCTTGGTGGTTCAGGCCTGTAATCCCAGCACTTTGGGAGGCCGAGGCGGTTGGATCACCTGAGGTCAGGAGTTCAAGGCCAGTCTGCCAAAGTGGCGAAACGCCGTCTCTACTAAAAATACAAAAATTAGCCAGACGTGGTGATGTGCATAGTAACCCCAGCTACTTGGGAGGCCAAGGCAGGAGAATCGCTTGAACCTGGGAGGCGGAGTATGCAGTGAGCCGAGATCGTGCCGCTGCACTCCAGCCTGAGCAACAGAGCTACACTCCTTCTCAAAAAACAAACAAACAAAACAAACAAACAAAAAACACCTGGGTGGACACAGAAGGTGAACAGTTGGAAATTTAAAACAAAGAGATAGCTAAACTCCTCTGCAGGAAATAAATCAGGATTTGGGGGCTGGTAGGCATCTAGAAAGGGAAGAGAATTAAGGAAAGCCTTAGGAGGGATGCTACTCACCATCTCAGTGGCAGGCTAGAGGCATACCCTTAACTCCACTGCCCTTTGCCCTACATCTTTAGTAAAGTTTATTACATAAACACTGCCCCTCATGAATCTATAAATGGAGGAAAGGGGTGATGTTCTTTGAGGATCTGTTAGGAACAAGAACTGAGAACAGAGGTGGGAGGGCGTCCCTGTGACTCTGGAAATTCCAGGTAGGATGAAATTGGAGCCTGCAGACCCTAGGAACAAAGGGCTTGGACGGGGAGGACCTGATGTAAACAAAGGTGGGTGTTAAGTCAATTATACCTAAATTTCAAAAAGTATCGCCAGGCTCTTTGGTGTGATCTCATCACTATGGCAATAATGTGGCAGATGTTTTCTATGGGTCAGGCAATGGGCTGGCTGCTTTGAATGCACAATCTCATGCCATCCTCTCCTAAGGCCTGCTACGGAGTTGACATTATTGGATCCATTTACAACTTAGGACCTACGATTTACCTGGAGTCACAGAGTTGGAAGGGGTCAGGAAGTTGGGGTCTGAAACCAGATCTATGTATTCTCGCTGTTATTCAGAGCTGTCTCCTTTCTCTTAGATAAACTCTAAGCATTTCCCCATTGGTTCCAATTTTCTAATTGTGGTCAAATAAAAAGTCAGATCCAGTCACAGGTCTGAATGAAAACATCAGGTCTATTCACTCATTTTGCAAATTGGAAGAGGTTGCTCTAAGGAAGTGCAGGAAACTGGGACCTCAAGGGAGCCAAGTGAACGAGGATATTTCTTTTCATTGTGAGTCTAATGTTCCTTTCACTGCACCCATTTCCCAAACTGGGCCTGCAGAACTGGTGATGCCAGTAAGTGTGCCATGAGAAAAGTATCCTGCAGTTAAATAAATCTGGACATTATTGAGTTAAAGTTAAATAGAGCTTCTCACAAGCCTCAATATATTACTGTGCACTTGATTTTCCAAAAGCAGGTGTTGGTATGTTCGTTTCCCACTCATTGGACAAAGACTTTGGTGGAACAATGATGAGCCTCTTATCAAGCTGGTGTATTGTGGAACAGAGTTTGGGAACTCTGGCTTCCTTTGCAGAAAAATCCTTGCTTTGAGGAAATACAGGCATTACATTCAGCAGGGGTTTCAAGTAATGCAAACTAACCACCCATAAAGATGATATTTCCTGCAGGAAGGATGAGGAACTCCTGAAGTCCTGCAGGAGCTCATGTTTTTCCTAGTGGATATGAGTAGAGACAGACTCCATGTAGAAGGGATATTCTGAGTAAAGGAAGGAACTCCACAGAACAGGCTTTGGGAGAAAGGACAGGATCTAGGTGAAGGATTCTGAGAATGAGGCCAGATATAAAAGAACATGTAGTAAACAGATGAGGCTGCTTTCCAGTACTCAAAGCACAAGGATGATATACCTTTATTTTTCTCAAATAAAATCTGACTTTGAGGCCTACCCACTGTGAATGACAAGAAGCCTTATACCAGACATTTTTTATTTTTAGTGACTCTTTTGTTTTGTTTTTGTTTTTTAGACAAAGTCTTTCTCTATCACCCAGGTTGGAGTGCAGTGGTGCAATTGTGGCTCACTGCAACCTCTATCTCCCAGGTTCAACTGATTCTCATGCCTCAGCCTCCCAAGTAGCTAGGATTACCAGGGCACACCACCATGGCAGGCTAAGTTTTTGTATTTTTAGTAGAGATGAGGTTTCACTGTGTTGGCCAGGCTGGTTTCAAACTCCTGACCTCAAGTGATCTGCCCACCTTGACCTTCCAAAGTGCTGGGATTACAGGCATAAACCACCCCACCCAGCCATTTTCAGTGACTCTTACCCCTTCCTTCAGGTCATATCAGCATCTGGAGCTTGTCTAGTCCAGAACAACTGGGGAAGAGCAAACTCTGCTCATGGTGGATCCCCAAGAGAACCACTAGTGTAACTCCTGCTGTGCAAATTTGGACTCCAGCTTGGACCAGCACTGCCATTCCAGGCAGGATGCCAAAATGGCCCTCCCAGGGGTTTCATCACAGATAGGGATCAGCTACAGAGACCCCTGTGGTAACCAGGGCCACTACTTGGTGTCCAGAGACATCCAGCCTCCTTACAGTATCCGAGATACTCCTCTGCCCAGCCTCAGTGAAGTTTTATTGGCAGCTGGCTATATCCCTCCTTCCCTAGAAGCCCAAACTTCAGGCCCACTCCCACTCCCAATTCATCCAATTTTGCGTCTTTAACCAAGCTCTGAGAGCACAGGTCTGATAATGATATTCTGGGATTTGGGGAACCAGGTTGACCTTACACATTTAAGGAGAGCATGAACTAAATACCCCCTTGAATCAGGAGGAAAAATGCCTCGTCTTTCTTTGGCTAATGAATCCACAGCAGGCACTCCTAACATTTCCATTAAAAAAACAAAAACAAAAACAAGAACAAAAAAACAAAAAAATCAGCTGGGCACAGTAGCTCACATCTGAAATCC
Source organism: Piliocolobus tephrosceles (assembly GCF_002776525.5). NCBI lineage: Eukaryota > Metazoa > Chordata > Mammalia > Primates > Cercopithecidae > Piliocolobus > Piliocolobus tephrosceles. Next base: position 156,671,001 of record NC_045435.1, on the reverse strand, counting down.
CAGCACTTTGGGAGGCTGAGGTGGGTGGATCACTTGAGGTCAGCAGTTCCAGAACAGCCTGGCCAACCTGGTGAAACCCTGTCTCTACTAAAAATACAAAAATTAGCCAGGTGTGTCAGTGTATGCCTGTAGTCTCAGATACTCAGGAGGCTGAGGCATGAGAATCATTTGAACCTGGGAGATGGAGGTTGCAGTGAGCTGAGATCATGCCACTGGACTCCAGCCTGGGCAATAGAGTGAGACTCGGTCTCAAAAAAAAAAAAAAAGATGATTTTTCTCAAGAATGTATCATGTCACAAATACACAAGAGAAGCGATTCTATTTGCACTAAAAGATAGGAAAATGTTAGAGACAAATTTGGAATTTGGTAAAGCAATGAACTCAGGGAAAGAAAATTCACTCCAGTAAGACCCTTGTCCCTTTGGAGTTTCTCTCCACATGGGGGGGTTGAAAAAACCTTGGAGTGATTCTGACACATGAGTAAGAATGACTCTGATGTGATCACTGTGATGGCACAGGTGCCTAGGAAGTATTGTGTAGCTGAGCACAGGAGTCAACATGCTGGAAACTTGCTTGACATCCACAACAATAAATAACATAAATAATCACGACCAGTAAAAAAGAAAAGAATAGAAAGGCTGGCTGTGATGGTTAATTATTATTATTATTTAATTTTTTTTTTTTTTTTTTTTTGAGACTGAGTCTCCTGCTGTCATCCAGGCTAGAGTGCAGTGGCACAATCTCAGCTCACTGCAACATCTGCCTCCTGGGTTCAAGTGATTGTCCTGCTTCAGCCTCCGCAGTAGCTGAGATTACAGGCACCCACCACCATGCCCTGATAATTTTTATATTTTTAGTAGAGATGGGGTTTTACCATGTTGGCCATGCTGGTCTCGAACTCCTGACATCAAGTGATCCACCTGCCTCTGCCTCCCAAAATGCTGGGATTACAGGCATGAGCTACTGCGCCCGGCCCATGTGATGGCTAATTATATGTGTTGACTTGGCAAGGCTAGGGTGCCCAATTGTTTGGTCAAACACCAGTCTAGAAGTTGCTGTTGAAGTATTTTAAAGATGTGATTAACATTTAAATCTGCAGACTTTGAGTAAAGCAGATTACTTTCAATAATGTGGGTGGGCCTCAGTCTAATCAACTGAAGACCTTAACAGCAAAGACTGGGGTTTCCAGAAGAAGAAGGAATTCTGTCTCAAGACTGCAAGACAGAAACTCTGCCTGAACTTAAACAGCCTGCAGACTCAGACTCAAGACAGCAACATCAACTATTCTCTGAATTTCTAGCCTGCCAGCCTGCCCTACACATTTTGCCCTTGCCAGTTCCCACAACTGCATAAGCCAATTCCTTGAAATGAATCTCTATCTCCTATTGATCTGTTTCCGGGAAGAATCCTCACTAATGAAAAAGGCTTATGCTATTTTGCATATTATAGTGTCCACTAGAGATTAAGAATTAAAGACATGAGAATGGAACCAGGCAGCAAACTAGGTGCCCATATCTACTTTTCCTTCCCCCAGCACCAAATTCCACAAAGTGAACAACATTTAAAAGAACGGGGAGAATGGAGAAGAGGTATAGAAGGAAAAGAAGGAGAAGGAGGAAGAGGCAGTGCATTTCTTCATACAGCACAATGCTTTGACTGTGACAAGAATTGCAAAGATTTTTCTCTCAGTTTGCCTCTTGTTTTTTGACTTTGTTTATGGTCGTTTTGTCATGCAGAAGTATTTTATTTCCCATAAATGAATCAGAAAAATGAAGACATCCTCTAAAAGACAGAAAACAGATGGTATCAAATTAACAGAGAAGCAAGATCAGAGAAAACCACAGCCTAAAATACCCTCAGTCCTGCTTTTGGAAGGGAAGTTGTTCTGGAACAGCTCCTAGTTCAGAGTCAATGGACCCAGAAAAAGGGATGGAACCCTGGGGCAACCACTGGGATATTCAGTTTGGAGCAACAGGCCATGTGAAACCCTTTTCTCTGCTCCTCTTGTGCTGAGCAGGGGTTAGCAGTGGTGTTGTCTCCAGGCTAAAGCAGTGACTTGGGCACTGAGGCCAGAGATGCAGAGTGATGTCCCGGCAGCAAGTCATCCCCAGGATGGACAAGAAAAACCTCATGTCAAAAGATAAGCTAGCAGAGGTTCCCACACTCAGCAGAGGCACACTTTCATCACCATCTGCAAAAACCAATATAGCGTCACAAAAATAAGGATAAGCAGATGGTCAGTAGTCAGGAAGTATCTGAGGAAAACCAATACCCTAAAAGAGAACAGCAGACTAACAAGTAGAAAGATTGATGTCTGAGGAAAGAGTTAAGAGCAAAGAGCAGAGTTTAAATACCTCTAATCAATTGCTTCAGAATGGTTAAGAACATGGACTCAGGAAACAAACTGCCTGAAATCAATTTCTAGTTCTACCCTGCTCTTAGATGTACGGATACCACTGGGGAAAGTTGTGCCTCAGTTTTCTAATCTGTGAAGTGGGAATTTGAATAATACCAATCTCATAGGATTATTTTAAAACTTAAATAAGATAATCATGAAAAAACAAAACTCAGTAATAAGCCAATAATAAGTACTCAACACATGTTCGATACTGTATTATTGTTTTTAAAAAGCAAGAACTGGCTGCAGTAGAGAAGCAAAAATTTGAGAATATAGAAATGAAAATCAATGTATGGCAAATTTATAAATGAGAAAGATGAATGAACCACATAATAGATTAAAAAGTGGGCCAGGCACGGTGGCTTATGCCTGTAATCCCAGCAGTTTGGGAGGCCGAGGCGGGTGGATCACTAGGTCAAGAGATCGAGACCATCCTGTCTCTACTAAAAATACAAAAATTAGCTGGGTGTGGTGGCATACACCTGTAGTCCCAGCTACTCAGGAAGCTAAGGCAGGAGAATCGCTTGAACCAGGGAGGCAGAGATTGCGGTAAGCTGAGATCACACCATTGCACTCCAGCCAGGACGACAAGAGCGAAACTCCATCTCAAAAAAAAAAAAAAAAAAAGTGAATTAGTGACTGAGATTTTAGCCAGTGTGCCCAGAAGGTGGGGGTTTGTGTATGAGGGGCCAACCTTTCTAACTGGCCTTTCCTTCTTTCCTTTCCCCTTCATGGAGGCAGAGCTTTTGAATGGCATGCCTGCAGGTGAAAGTGGGGGTAGAGATCGGTGTGCCTGGGGCTGAACTTTCAGTAGGTAGGGCCAGAAGTTTGTTTACCTATGGAAGGATTAATCAAATAAGCCGATCAGCTGAGGATAATGGGAGCCAGGTTTTTGAGTTATAAATAGGGAATGAGGAAGGAATTGTGTGGCACTGGAATCAGAAGTACTGATGTGAACTCATGGATGTTACAGAGGTATGTAGGTATATGTGTACATACATATGCAGACACATACATGCATACATACATTTGTTTCCTTGCTTTGTCTCCTGAAAGGACCTGCAAACAATATACAATGAGCACACCTAGTTCCCAAATCTTGGTTTCTAAATACCATTCTCTATGAAAAGAAACTAGGGCTGCCAAGAAAAAATGATTCCAGGGCTGGGCAGAAAAGTGCAAAAGGAGATAAAAATATTTTGTTTTTCTAAAAAGTAAGAAAATGCTCAGTGAATGCTAGAGACATATCAAAAGGACCCAGGAATCAGCTGCAAGGGGACCCACTGGCCAAACCTGGGACAATTCAAACACAAAAAAATATATAATGATAGTCCATGAATTCAGTTGATATAAATATATCAATCAATAAATGGAAGAAAAGGGAAAGTTCTCCCTTATGGTTAAATGCCAACTAAATATGGAAGAAATTAAAAAGTTAAAAAATCATCAGTGGGTAATCAAACTAGTAGATGAAAGTTTGATGAGGAACAGGAGATTTATATAATCTCAAAGTATCTCCCCCAAAATTTCTTGCTAATTACAAAGGAAAATAACTTTACAGTGAGGAAATGTATCGGAGAACACTTTAAACAAGTATTTAAAGTTAACATCACAGTAACGGACCAAGCCAATAACCCATGATTCACTGAGTAGAAGATAGCAATTCTACAGTATTGCTGCCAAAATGTATAACCTGAATCTGATCATAAGGAAATATGAGGCAACATGGATTGAGCAACATTCTATACAATAACGGGTCAAGGGCAAGAAATTCAAGCAAAAGAAAGGCTAAGAAATTCTTTCAGATTAAAAGTGACTAAAAAGATATGACACATAAATGCAATTTATGATCCTGGATTGGATCCTGGACCAGGAAAAAAACAGCTATAAAAACTTTATTGGGACAATGAATGAAATCTGAATGTGAACTGTGGATTAGAAAATAGTATTATATCAATGTTAACTGTCTTAATTTTGATAATGTCACTAGGGTTATAAAAGAGAGTGTTCTTGTTCTTATGAAATACACAATGAAGTATTTAGGCTTGATGTATGCAACCTATTCTCAAATAGTTCAGAAAAATGCCTGCCTGCCTGCCTGCCTGCCTTCCTTCCTTCCTTCCTTCCTCCCTCCCTCCCTCCCTCCCTATATCTTTCTTTCTTTCTTTTTCACTCTTTCTCTTTCTCTCTCTCTTTCTTTCATCCTTTCTTTCTCTCCTTGATTTTAAAAATGGAGCTGATGGGCCGGGCGCGGTGGCTCAAGCCTGTAATCCCAGCACTTTGGGAGGCTGAGACGGGCGGATCACGAGGTCAGGAGATCGAGACCATCCTGGCTAACACGGTGAAACTCTGTCTCTACTAAAAAATACAAAAAACTAGCCGGGCGAGGTGGCAGGCGCCTGTTGTCCCAGCTATTCAGGAGGCTGAGACAGAAGAATGGCCTAAACCCGGGAGGCGGAGCTTGCAGTGAGCTGAGTTCCGGCCACTGCACTCCAGCCTGGGTGACAGAGTGAGACTCTGTCTCAAAAAAAAAAAAAAAAAAAAAAAAAAGGTGGAGCTGAGAATTTCCTGGAATTTCTGAAAGACACCAGTTCCGGGAATCTCAATATCTCCACTTTCATACATCCCAGAGAAACTGTAGACATCAGTTTAAAAAACCTTTTAAAAACCCATAAGGAGGCCAGGCATGGTGGCTCACGCCTGTAATCCTAGCACTTTGGGAGGCTGAGGTGGGCGGATCACTTGAGGTCACAAGTTCGAGACCAGGCTGGCCAACATGGAGAAACCCTGTCTCTACTAAAAATACAAAAAATTAGTTAGGCGTGGTGGTGGGTGCCTGTAATCCCAGCTACTAGGGAGGCTAAGCCAGGAGAATCAGTTCAACCCAGGAGGTGGAGGCTGCAGTGAGCCGAGATTGTGCCACTGCACTCCAGTCTGGTGACAGAGCCAGACTCTGTCTCAAAAAAAGAAAAAACAAAACAAAAAACAAGAGACAGATAATGTATCAAGGTGATCAAAGTGGCAGCGAAATATCATCAATGTTCTAGCAACTCTGAATTCTGTAATGAGTAAAACTATTTTTTCTTTAGAATAAGATAAGGCATTTCTACTCAAATAAAAGCTGAGAGATTTTACCACAAAAGATCACCATAAAATAAAATTTAAAAGATGAACTTCAGGCAAAAAGTAAATGTTTCCAGATGGAAGGTCTGAGATATGAAGAATGGTTGTAAGTGTAACTAAGCAAGCACTGACAAAATCAAGTAACAATAACAGTATTAAACTTTTGTGCATGTAGGCATAGGCTAGAACTAAACTTGTGGACAATAAGAGCAAATGAGTGGGGGTGGTGGTGATCATAAAGTGTTTTAATGTTCTTACGTTCTTCAGGAGGAGGGTAAATATATGGATTAAATTTAGACCTTGTTAAGTATGAGTTTCATATAACTAGAACGATTATTAAAAGAATAACCATAAAGCATATGACTTCCACAAAAAGTAGAGACAAAAAGGTAAAACGAGAAGGAAAATCAATCCCAAAAAAAGCAAAAATTGATTAGTGGCATGTGAGGAGAACAGCATAAGAAAGAAAATAGAAAATTTGTAATGAAATAGTTGAAATAAATCCAAATATACCTATAGCTTCAGTAATGTAGTGAACTAAATTCTCAAGTAAAAGACAAATATTGTCAAATGTAATCAAACAAAATCCACACTTAACACATTGGGACACAGAAATGTTGAAGCTGACAGGATGTAATGATATATAGGCAAATGCTAACAACAAGAAAGCTGGCAAGCTGGAATGGCTTTATTAACTTTAGACAAAAAGACTCTAGGCAAAAAGCATCAGTGGAGATAAAATGAGTCATACATAAGAATAAACAGCTCAGATTTTTCTAGAAGACACATCACTTTAAAATTTCTATGTCACTAATGATATAGTTCCAAAATACATAAAGCTCCAACTGACAAAACTACAGGAAGAAATAGATAAATCTATTATCTTAAGGATAAATTTGCATACAATTCTTACAGTAAGAGATCAGGCAAAAACAGAAGAGTGAAAAGAAAGAACATTTGATCAACACAATAAAAAGGTTGATGGGGTGATGTAATGTACATTACATAGAACTTTGCTCTCAACTATTGTAGAGCATATATACTTTTCACATGAAACATTTATGAGAATTAAATGACATGCTACAACATTAATCTAGCTTTAACAAATTTCTAAAGATTGATATCTGAGCCCAAAGCTAATATCTATGAAGATTTTAGATTTTTTTTTTTTTTTCAAGAAGAAGTCTTGCTCTGTTGCCCAGGCTGGAGTGTACTGGCGTGATCTTGGCTGACTGCAACCTCTGCCTCCCGGGTTCAAGCGATTCTCCTGCCTCAGCCTCCTGAGTAGCTGGATTACAGATACCCACCATCATGCCTGGCTAATTTTTGTATTTTCAGTACAGACAGGTTTTCACCCTGTTGGCCAGGTTGGTTTCAAACTCCTGACCTCAGGTGATCCACCTGCCTCAGCCTCCCAAAGTACTGGAATTACAGGCATGAGCCTCCATGCCCAGCCTTAGAATTTGACCTAGAGACAAAAGCAGAACTGCCATGTCTCAGAGCTGTGGAAAGTTCAGTAGTTTCAACTAAAGAATTCCTAGAAAGGTGTACTGATCTGTTCTAACATGAATTGTGATGGTGGTTGCACAGCTCTGTAAGCATACTAAAACTCATCGAATTGTTAACTTTAGGTGAACTGTGGTATGCAAATTATATCTCAATAAAGTTTACATGTGTATCAACTTGAGAAGCTAGAAATCTGTGGAAACTTCTCTGTTTCTATGAGGAATTTAAAAAAACTTTCAGAAAGAAACTATGAGCTAATGAAGCTAAAGTATTTGGGGGGAAAAAAGAAGTCTGACTTGCAAGACCTCAAAGAAAACATTAGACTTAAAAGTACTGAACACTTACTATAGAAACCAGGAGACATGACGAAGTGACATACTGCACTCAGTGAATTAATCATGTAATAGTTGAAATCCTAAAGGCTTAGAAGAAGAGAATGAAATTGAAACATGGACTAATTGTATTCCACAACTAGAAGAACTGGAGGATCCCCAGAGTAAAAAATTTAACAACTCAAAGATGATGGGCACACAAACAAACTCCATTAACTCTAACAGAAAGTGATTAAAAACCATTTCCAATGCTAACTGAATAATGAGATATCAGCTAGGCACAAGAGGAAGAACAAATTGAAAAGTTGCAATATGAACCTCTTTGCTTTACTCATCAGAAAGTTAAAATGAAAAATGTAATGGACTAAATTGTGTCCCTCCAAAATTCATATGTTGAAGCTCTAACCCCCAATGTGACTATGTACTTGGAGGCAGAGCTTTTTAGGGAAGTGATTAAGGTTAAATAAGAACAGAAGAGTGGGGGCCCTAATCCAGTTGAACTTCTATTCTTATAAGAAAAGGAAGCGACACCAGATAGTTCTCTTTTTCTGTGGGGACACACAGTAGAGGTCATGTGAGGGAAGAGCAAGAAGGTGGCTATCTGCAAGCCAGAAAGAGAGGCCTCACCAGAAACCCATCCTGGCAGCACCTTGATCTTGGACTTCTAGCCTCCAGAACTGTGAGAAAATAAATTTCTGTTGTTTAAGTCACCTAGTCTATAGTCTTCTGTTACAGCAGCCTGAGCTGACTAACACAGAAAGCAAATACAGAAGCTTCTGATTAAAGATAGTAGAGTAAGAACATGCATTAACCTACAATCCCTTTTAAAATCCCTTGAATACCACCATTAAGAGATTTTTAAAAGGCATAAACAAACAGGACAAAAAATATGGTAGAGGAGACAACAGCAGGAAGATGTTCAAAGCTGGAAAGCAGGACATGTAGTAAATTCTTTCGCTGATCTGAGAAATATAGGAATCCTAAGGCAGAAATAGGAAAAGCAGAGAATCAATCCAAAAGACTCAGGAATTGGTGGAACCAGTTAACTTTGCAAGTGAGAATGAAGATGGTATTGAAAATAAGAGAGTTGTTTAAACAGACTAAAGAGCTAAAAGGTTGTTAAACCTCCAGATACCTTCCTGCTATAGTTTGGGTGTTTGTCCCCTACAAACCTCATGTTGAAATTTGACTCCTGATGTTGCCAGGTGCATAGTGGCACCTGGTGAGAGGTGTTTGGGTCTGGGGGCAGATCCCTCATGAATAGATTGATGCCCTCCCTAGGGGCGAATTATTTCTCTGTTAGTTCCTTCGAGTTCTGGTTGCTAAAAAGAGTCTGGCACCTACCCCGACTTGCTTCCTCTCTTGCTGTGTGACCCTTTTGCACACGCTGGCTCCTCTTCTACTTTCCACTGTTGGAGCAATTTCAGGCCCTCACCAGATGCAGATGCCCATGCCCAATCTTGAACCTTCCAGCCACCAGAAAAATGAGCCAAATAAACCTCTTTTCTTTATAAACTATTCAGTCTCAGATATTCTGTTATAGCAACACTAAATGGACTAAGACACCTCCCCAACTCAGCACAACAAGGTGTCTCTCACTACCTCCCCAAATCTGGCGAAGTACTGGAGTTTTAAATATTGGAGAGGATGGCCGGGCGCGGTGGCTCAAGCCTGTAATCCCAGCACTTTGGGAGGCCAAGACGGGCGGATCACGAGGTCAGGAGATCGAGACCATCCTGGCTAACATGGTGAAACCCCGTCTCTACTAAAAAATACAAAAAACTAGCTGGGCAAGGTGGCGGGCGCCTGTAGTCCCAGCTACTTGGGAGGCTGAGGCAGGAGAATGGCGTAAACCTGGGAGGCGGAGCTTGCAGTGAGCTGAGATCCGGCCACTGCACTCCAGCCTGGGCGACAGAGCGAGACTCCGTCTCAAAAAAAATAAAAAAAAATAAAAAAAAATATTGGAGAGGATGAAACTAAGGGCTAAGTTGAAGGCAAGGGTACCATATTAAAAATCGGAAGATTTTGAGACATTTTATCTATTGATTTATCTATATTGATTTTAGGATTATGGGTCCTTCTTTTCCCTTGGCTGCTGGAATGCGGTTAGTTGGGCCTGTACCCTTTAGTCAAGAGATGTGGAAAATATTCTGTGGGAAATTAGACCAGCCCAAAAGATATGTGGAAAGATATGGACACTGGGGATTCCTAAATAAGTGGCCAGATGAGCCACTGAGAACTTCATAGTCAACAGATTCCATCCATGTCTACACAGTTTCCAATTCGATTTTTAGCACTCCTCTCTTCAATGAGCAACCAGGCAAGGATGATTTCAGAAACTGGTCTAACAATAAAGACTAAGATGAAAAACAAACAACTTAAAATAAAACGGAAAATTAAAACTATACAGAGAAATAAAACTTTTTCAAAAGTTTTAAAAAAGTGTTTAAAAAATATATTATTACTATCAGAGTTGTAAGAGAAGATAATTATTATGAAGCAAGAATATACCAGTAGGCCTGGTGCAGTGGCTCACGCGTGTAATCCCAGCACTTTGGGAGGCCAAGGCGAGTGGATCATGAGGTCAAGAGATCGAGACCATCCCGGCCAACATGGTGAAACCCCATCTCTACTAATACAAAAATTAGCCGGGCATGGTAGTGGGCACCTGTAGTCCCAGCTACTCGGGAGGCTGAGGCAGGAGAGTCACTTGAACCCGGGAGGTGGAGGTTGCAGTGAGCCAAGATTGTGCCACTGCACTCCAGCCTGGTGACAGAGCGAGACTCTGTCTCAAAAACAACAACAACAACAACAATATATATATATATATACACACACACACACACATACACACACATATACATACATATATACATATACATATATATACACACACACCATTAAAAAGGACATTTCAGAGAACAAGCTCTAGGAAATTAAAAATGAAAGCAGAAATGAAAAACTCGAGAAGAGTTATAAGGTAAAATTAAAGAAATTAGCTAGAAAGATTAGCAGACAAAGAGATGCTTTAACAGCCAAAATATAGGAATTTTAGAAAGAAGATGGAAAACAGAGTGGGGATATCATCAAGGATATAATTCAAGAAAACATCCCAGAACTGAATAGCCAGTGTTTGCAGATTGAAAGGATCCACAAAATACTCTAGACAACTGATTAAAATAGAAACACATCAAGGTGCACATTAAAAACTTTCAGAATATCAAGAATAAAGTATTCCAGATTTTTCCAGAGGGCAGAGGGCAAGCGGAGGAAAAGGAGAGAGGGAGAGAAGGTTTTATACAAAGGGTCAAGAATCATAATGGCATCTGACTTTCCAAAAGTTACACTGAAAGCCAGAAGACAATGTAAAAATGCCTTTGAAATTCTGAGGAAATGTTATTTTTAACATAGACTTCTATGCCTAGTCAGTATTATGAATAAAGTGTTCATAAAGAGGTTTTGAATAAAGACTTTCAAATATGCAAACTCTCAAAATACTTATCATCCATGTATACTTTCTTAGGAAAATGCTGGAAGAAGTGCCCACTATATAAAGAAGGCAAATCAAGAAAGAGATTGGTATCCAAGAAACAGGGAATCTAAAAAGAGTTACACAGGGAGGTCCCTGCATGATGGAACATTGCAAGATGATCACTTCGCAGCATCTAGGGAATACTGAATCCAAACGTCCAAGATGATGAAACTGATGGATCAGTTGATGTGTTTGAATAAATTGAGAAGGTTTAAACAACTGAGGGATGAGTTTCGGCCTGAATTATTGATGAATACATAGAAACCTAAGCAAGTGAAGTACATGCTGACTTTAGCGGGGAAAAGAGCTGTGCAAGAAAGGAAAAATTATTGTCACATGGCTCAGCTGTGAATAGCATTTACACTCATAACTATATAAACTGTTTAAGGTATGATGGTAGTGAGAACAGGCAGTTTATATGCGTGTGGTACTTTGGAGGGTATAAAAGAGGGCAAAATATACATAGTTTTCTGCAGGGGCAAATCATTTTAATACATAATGCCCAAAATAGAAAAATCAACAGGTTGGTCATATAAACATATTATTTCAAGTGACAGAAGTGAATAAACAGCTAAAGGGGTTTAAAGCAGCTGCCAGGTGAGAATGGAGAACAAGTGGTAATGTTGTTTCTTGGTAATATGCCTTGTAGAACGGTGGCTCACACCTGTAATCCAAGCACTTTGGGAGGCCGAGGCAGGCAGATCACTTGGGTTCAGGAGTTTGAGACCAGCCTGACCAACATGGTGAAAACCTGTCTCTTCTAAAAATACAAAATTAGCTGGGTATGGTGATACATGCCTGCAATCCCAGCTACTTGGGAGGCTGAGGCAGGAGAATCGCTTGAACCGGGGAGGCGGAGGTTGCAGTGAGCTGAGACCACACCATTGCACTCCAGCCTGTGCAACAAGAGCAAAACTCCATCTCAAAATATAAGTAAATAAATAAATAAATAAACCAACAACAACAAAAAACTATTTATTTGACTCTTTAAACTATATTTGTATATAATTTTGGTGAAAATAAAAACTAACAGGCTGGGAGTGGTGGCTCACGCCTGTAATCCCGGCACTTTGGGAGGCTGAGGCGAGTGGATCACGAGGTCAGGAGTTCAAGACCAGTCTGGTCAACATGGTAAAACACTGTCTCTACTAAAAATACAAAAATTAGCCAGGTGTGGTGGCGGGCGCCTGTAAACCCAGCTACTCAGAAGGCTGAGGCAGATAATTGCTTGAACCCGGGAGGCAGAGATTACAGTGAGCCGAGATTGAGCCACTGCACTCCAGCCTAGGCGACAGAGAAAGACTCTATCTAAAAAATAAAGAAATAAAGAAATAAATATAATAATTTAAAAAAACCTAATATAAAATTTACTTTGATGATAGACATCATTTTTGCAGAATTTCTTTTTCACCTTGGGGTGATTGAAATTCTGCACATTTGAGCTAAACAATTCAACGTTGAGGTTTGTGGTTAAAAAAATGCTTATGACAAGTGAAGATCCCCTATAATACTGTGATTTCTCATAGGATCACTTGCCTATTTTAGTTTCAGTTACTGCAGGTAATGCCATTTGTCAATTGTTTAAAGTGCTATGAAAAATGTAATTTTTAAAATGAAATGCTGAACAATTTGGAACTAATATCTAGATCAGCACTGCCCAATAGAAATGTCAGATAGGCCATAGACGTAATTTTCTAGTAGTTAAGTCAAAAAAGGTAAAAGAAATATATGAAATAAATTTTAATAATATATTTTAACACAATATATCTAAAATATTACCACTCTAACATTCAACCAACATAAAAATTATCAATGAAATATTTTACACTCTTTTTTTTTAATACCAAGTCTTCAATTTCGGGCATGTATTTTGCATTTACAGCACATCTCAATTCCTACTAGCCACATTTGAAGTACTTTACGGCCACATGTGGCTACTGCCTGCTGTACTGGCCAGTGCAGAACCAGATGATCTCAATGTGGAAGGTATGTGAAGAAAGAGGGAAGTGAGAGCAGGCTGAAATTCCTGTTTTCTTTAAAGCTAGATATAGCCACTAACAAACATTCAGTAAATGTAATAGGTAGTGTTTGGTACAAATGGTTAGCCATATGGAAAAAATAAAATTGTATCATTTGCCACACATAAACATAAATTCCAGATAGATTAAGGAGCTATTTTTTAAGAGAAAAAAGTACAAAATACAAAAAGTGTTAATTGGGGGCCCCGTGTAAGACACAAAATGCAGAAACCATAAAGGAAAAGATTGTCAGATTTATAGAAATCCAACATTTAAGTTAAGCAAAGAATATCATAAGAAAAGTTAAACGACAAGGGATACAGTAAAAGAAAACATCCATAAATCAACAAGAAGACAAATAAGCCAACTAAAAAATAGAAGAGGTGGGCAGATATTTCAAATAGTAATTTGAATAGGCAATAAGTATATAAGATGCTTAACCTCACTAGTGATGACAGCAATGCAGATTAAACAACAATAAGCTATTTTTCTTTCACTAGACTGTCAAAAGCAAAATGAAAAACACTGGCATATTACCTTGTGTCTCTCACTTATGCCACTGTTGGTAATGTATATTTGTAAAATCTTTTGGAAGGCAATTTGGCAGAATCTATCAAAATTAAAACATAACTCCTTTGGACTTAAAGATTCCATTTCAGAGAATCTGTTCTTCTAAATATTTATACATGTGCACAAAGATGTATGTGCAAGGATTTGATGTGTATTACCAGAACTGGTGAAATCCATCAGTTCATCCCAGTCAAAAGAACACCATAGGGGTGCCTCCGTGTGCCCTGTCATGAGAACGTCCTCGAGATCTCAACTTACTTAGTGTTTGGACCAACGGAGGCAAGATGGTGCACTTCCGGGTTCTTCATCTCTCCCCCCCACCCCCAACTTTTCCCGCGCGGCGAAAATGCAGCCGGCCACCCGGGAAGGTGCAGACCAACTGGGCATGCACCAGGTGACGTCAATCCGAAGAGACCAAGATTTACCTGGTCGCACCTGCGGAACGCCCGGGACATGCCCGTGCCCCGCCTATTGCCCTCCCACTCCTAGAAAAGCCGCTCTTGGCCATTGAGCCACGTGGCCTTCTCACAGCCCCACTCCTGTCGGGATGTCCCCGACTGTGGGAACTCCCTCCGAGAGCCCCATGGGGGACTCTGCCGGCCTCCTTCGCCGGAGGCCGACAGACTTCTCCCCCACACCTTAGGTTACCAAAATAAATGTGCAGTTTTGCTGTTACCCTTGCCTACTCGCTGGTTCTTTTGTGCCCTCTCCGCTGGTCTTAGAAAAAACAAATCACTTAGATCAGTCAAAAAAGCAAATCCTGTAGACAACAACTTTTTGTATGATTCCATTTCCATAAGACTGAAAAAGAGCACACACACACAATTGTGTGTTTAAACACACATATATGTAAGTAACTGCCTAGAGAAAGGGTTCTCAGAACATACACCAAACTGGGCAGTGGGTAAGAGAGATGAGGGTGTATGTGGAGGGACATATTTATATTTTGCTTCACGTACTTCTGTGCTGCTTGACTCTTTTACAACGCAAATGGTTTAATATATTAGGTTTACAGCGAGAGCCACATTCCCAACTGCTCCTGGCAAAAGAAGAGGCTGATTTCAGGACTTGGAGCTACCCCTTCTCCAACCACCTGCCCCCGCCCAGCTGAGTGGTCGGGTCAGGTCTACGTTGCTGAGTTGTCTCTGGGTGTCTGTCCTTGTGGGCACAAGGTATTCTCAGCCCACACCAGAGGTCAAACATGGAACACCCGTCATCTCTGTGTAGCCGTGACCCCACGCTCCCACCTACCCATCTACCCCTTGGCATCTCAAGCCCAAGACTGGCTTTTTAAAGTACAAGTCCTGCTGATGGTATTTCCTGGCCATGCTGAAATATGTCTCCTGGAGGAGGAGAATAAAGTCAACCACCGTGACAAACAAAACCAAGAGTGGAGGGCCAGTGTGTGGATTGTGTTGATGACTGTGGCTTTCATTTCCCCAAGGCAAAGAAACCTCAGGAGGCGGTGGCCAGGGTTTCTCATTTTCATGCTGAGGCTTTTTGGGAAATTTCAAAAGTTGCCACCCACACCTTGTTAGGGGAGGGAGAGGAAACTTCCTCTTCAGGATGGGTTGGGGATTGTGGGAAGACCTTTGTGTGAGACCAAGTGTCATGCAGAGACAGCAAGAGAGAGACTGGGAATCAATTCCTTCTCCGAGGGTTTAATTAAAGTGTGGGGAAGTTTGCAATCTTATTCAGAAGTTAACATCTGAGTATAGATTTGAAGGAGGTAAGAGATGAAGCCATGTGGGTGTCAGACAGAAAAGCATTCCAGAGACAGGGAACAGCAGTGCAAAGGCCCTGACTGCGTCTGGTTTGTTAGAAGAACAGAAAGGAAGCTTTTGTGGCGTGGTGGGAGCTAAGGGAGTAGGCGGTGAGCAGAAGAAGACAAGGTCATAGGGAAGGGAGAAAGGTGGAGAGTGAGAACTACCTTGACATCTTGGAAAGACTTTGCCTTTTATTCTAGGTGAGTTGGGGAACCACTGGTGGTCTGAAAGCCAGAGAGTACATGATCAGGTTGACATTTAACAGGATGCCTCTGTCTGCTGTGTTGGAAACAAACTGAGCGAGTAAGGGAGAAAGTGGGCAACTGCAGCCGAACAAAAGAGAGACAGGAGTGCTGAGATACTAATGGAGTGACCAGCAGCATCAGGAGGCTTGGGAAACAGATTGCTGGGCCCTAGTCCTGGAGCTGCTACCTGTTAGTATGGGGGGTGTCCAAGGAATTTACATTTCTATAAGTTCCCAGGTGATGATGATACTGCTGGTCTGGGGGCCACACTTTGAGAACTTGTCTTTGTAGCACTGATGAAAACATTTGTTTATCAAAGTTCTCAAGGAAGCACATTGCTCGCTCCTGTGTCCCCAGCGCCTAGTGTGATGCCTGGCACCAGTCTTTATCAAGCTCAGGCTCTGAGCCATGCGTGGTGCTATTGAATGAGGTTCATGAGGATCCCAGGTTTGAACTGCTTGGAGGTAAATGGTGATGAAACTTTCACAGGAAGTGGTCATTAAAGGGAAAGGATTCCTTATAATAACAATAGCAACAGGTGTGACACCTACCCAGTGTCTGCCTAGGTGTTTTACTTGTATCTCTCTCCAATTAAATTCTGTAAATGCCCTGGAAGTCGGGCATTATTCTGGGATTTTTATGAATGAGAGAACCAAGGCTTGGAGAGTTTAATTTTCCCTGGTACAAGATTAATAAGTACCAGAACCCAGCCAGGCCTGACTGTTTAATCACAGGCCGCCTCAAGAAGCCACTGACAAGACCTAGTTAGAAGATAGGAGTTTCTTTGCGGACTGAGAGCCTTTTTAAAAGTGCAAAGAGGCCGGGCGCGGTGGCTCAAGCCTGTAATCCCAGCACTTCGGGAGGCCGAGACGGGCGGATCACGAGGTCAGGAGATCGAGACCATCCTGGCTAACACGGTGAAACCCCGTCTCTACTAAAAACTACAAAAAACTAGCCGGGCGACGTGGCGGCGCCTGTAGTCCCAGCTACCCGGGAGGCTGAGGCAGAAGAATGGCGTGAACCCGGGAGGCGGAGCTTGCAGTGAGCTGAGATCCGGCCACTGCACTCCAGCCTGGGTGACAGATGCACTCCAGCCTGGGTGACAGAGCGAGACTCCGTCTCAAAAAACAAAACAAAACAAAACAAAAAGTGCAAAGAATATGCCATCCTTTAAAAACAAAATGCTTCCCATCTAAATTGAGATTCCTGTTCACACATGTTTGGAGCCTCAAGCCCTTCCTGGCAGAACCCTGGTAGCAGTGGCTGTCCCAACAGAAGTATTTTTGCTTTTTTGCTGACTTTCGTGGCTTTTAGCCTTCTCTGATGGAGCACTTTTCCTTCCCTCTCCCTCTTCTCAGCCTCCTTCGGTAGGATGAAGGGTGTAAGATTTTGTGCTGAGGAGCTGAAGCTTGACAAACTGAGGTCTAAACGGAATCCGTGTATCTTGATAGGGAGGAAGAAAATCAAATTCCAGCACTTCCCTCCTTATCCGCCTCTCTTTTTCCTACTCTTCCCTGAGGATAAAAATAGCCGCTTCCCAGGGCCTCACTGCAATGGAGCAACTGCGTGCTGAAGCTGGGCCTAGCGTGAGAGCAGCTGCTCCCGGAGGCACGGGCTCCGTGAGAGTCCTGGGGTCAGGACGGGGGCCTGTCCGCAGGGACGAGGTGTCCCTGGACAGGGCAGGGGCCCTTGGAGCCTCACCAAGAGAGGGGGCACTGGTGCAAGTTTGACCCCGATGGTGGGCGGCTCACAAAAATACATCAGGAGGCCCGGAAGTCCATGCACTGGCCGGCTCCACCGCCTTTAAGTACACGAGGTCTATCTGCAGTTCTTAACCTCTTTGAGGGGACAAGGACTCCCTAGAACAAATGATGACATACCACCTCTCTGTGTGCACTCAAGCACATACAACACACAGAAACATGGACGTGGACACAAATACACACGGAGACACATACACTTTTGCACACAATTTCATATTATTGGAAGGCTGTCGAAGCCTGCTGTGGACCACCGATTAACAACCCCAAAGGCAGGTGGATTATAGTGATGCAGAACGATTATTAAAAAATAACAATTTGGCCGGGCGCAGTGGCTCACGCCAGTAATCCCAGCACTTTGGGAGGCTGAGGCCGGTGGATCACGTGAGGTCCGGAGTTCGAGACCAGCCCAGCCAACATTGTGAAACCCCGTCTCTACTAAAAATACAAAAAATTAGTCGGGCATGGTTGCGGGCGCCTGTAATCCCAGCTACTCGGGAGGCTGTGGCAGGAGAATCACTTGAACCTAGGAGACAGAGGTTGCAGTGAGCCGAGATTGTGCCAGTGCACTCCACCTTGGGCGACTGAAAAGCAAGACTTCTTCTCAAAATAAATAAATGAAAATATGAAAATAAATAAAATTTTGTAACATGTAAAAATAGGGTTACTAAAGCGTGCTAAGATCTTTCTGGAAAACAAATGTACGTAGTATAAATTCTAATAATAGATACGGAAATGATAAAGTTGATCACCGATGGTAAGCTAAAGGATGGTTTCTATATAATTTGAGTTTTCCCACTAAACAGGAAAGCATGCTGCTCTTTCGCAACCAGAACGGCCGCATCCAGGCGTTTCCGGGGACCTGGGGCGCCCACTGAGCTGCAGGCGCGGCCGGTGGCTCCAGCCTGGCCCCTCCGTCGGGAAAGGAGGGTTAGACAATAGACATGCAAAAATTAGACGCGGTGACCGCGTGGGGCGGGACCGGCTCTTAGGGAGAGGGTGATCCGAGCCCTTTGCCCGCCGAGGCACTTTAAAACCCCAGCGCGCTGCCCAACCCGGCCCGCAAAGACAGAACGGTACGTGCGCGCTCCCGGGGAGGCGGCGGCGCGCACGGGCGTGTCTCCGCGGGCAGCCCTCTACTCCGGACGATGCCGCCGAGGAGGCGGCGGCGGCGGCGGCGCGCTCTGGAGGTCTGAAGCCACTGCTAGCTGCCACGGGCCGGCGGCGCGATGAGCTGGGCAGCCGCCCCCGGCTCGGGGCTGTGAGCGGCTCGGGGCCGGGGGTGGGCGGCGGTGCGGCGGGCGGCCGACGCTCCTCTTCGGCGGCGGCGGCGGCCATGCGCGGGGCGGCGCGGCTGGGGCGGCCGGGCCGGAGTAGCCTCCCGGGGGCCCGCGGCCTGAGGGCCCCGCCGCCGCCGCCGCTGCTGCTTCTGCTGGCGCTGTTGCCTCTACTGCCCGCGCCTGGCGCCGCCGCCGCCCCCGCCCCCGCCCCACGGCCCCCGGAGCTGCAGTCCGCTGCCGCGGGGCCCAGCGTGAGTCTCTACCTGAGCGAGGACGAGGTGCGCCGGCTGATCGGTGAGTGGGGCCGCCGAGGCCGGGGCAGGCAGGTCGGGCCGGCGGGGGCAGCTTCCGGCCGCCGGCGGCTCAGTCTGCGCTCCTTGGACCGCGGGCGAGTGCCCTCCCCGCCCCCCGCGCCCGGATTTGCCTCGCGGCCGGGTCTCTGCCTGCCGTGCTGGCTGGGAGGTGTGGTCCCTACCCTGTCCCCAGCTCCGGGTCAGCCTTCGGGCCGCCCTCGCTGCCCCGCCGCGATAGACCCACATTCACCCCATCCCATCCTCCTTACTGCCTTCTTAGCCCTTTTCCCTAGAAGAGTCAAGCCCCCTTACAACTTTTCTTCCTTGCTACACGAAGTTTTTTTGACCCTTTCTATGCGTGTCACTCTAGGGTCCTCGATTTTGAATACCTCGAAAGTTACGTTTTAGACTGAGCTTGCAAACCCTTTGCTGTGGTTTTGATGCCCCAGTAGAGGCCACGGTCTGTGCTTACCGTTTTACAAAAAAAAAAAAAAAGAGAGAAAAGGGGAGGTTATAAGGGCACCAAATGTTCGTGGCAGCCTCCAAATCTTGGGACGTAGATTTGGAGCATATGCTTAGATTCTAAGCATATTTTTAGTGAATGAATCGCCAGGTAGCAGACCTTTTTAGTTTCAATACCTTTTTGGTTTTTGCATTGGGTGTGTTGGGAGTTTGGACTGATTCTGTACTTCTGGGCCACTCTCCTACTTTGAATACCTTGAAGGGAAGCAAGAACTTAGTCTTGGGTCGTTTTGTGGTTCCATTTACTTGCTTAGCTTTGTTGTTTGGGGAATTAATTTGAAAAATTGCTGGGGTCTTATGTTAAGACTTTGTGGATTCTGGAAATGTCCCCTTAGAGGAAGATCTGACAGGAACGACCCCCCCAAAAGAAAGTCCTTGGTACCTAGACATTTGCATTCTTTTGTTATTATGGCAGTATCTTTATTTCATCTCAAGGTGGTGCTTCTGAATGTTTGAGGGGAAAAATTATTCTCTGTTGCATCATTTGTCAGTATTATTTAATTTTTTTAAGTAATAAGACTTTGTTGAGGTGTGTTGAGATTGACTCAATGTAGAAATGGAATTACTTGTAGCAGACTCTTAAGACATTACATGTACGGATTTGCAGTTTTTAACCAAAGAAGAATGCTGTGTTTTTATAAAGTCGTGCCATTCTTAATCCTTCTTAGTCTAGCTGAATTAGCTGAATGTAGTTTAGCTGAATTAAAACTGCTAATTGGG
The DNA here is from genome assembly GCF_002776525.5 of Piliocolobus tephrosceles. Taxonomy (NCBI): domain Eukaryota; kingdom Metazoa; phylum Chordata; class Mammalia; order Primates; family Cercopithecidae; genus Piliocolobus; species Piliocolobus tephrosceles. The sequence continues at coordinate 156,650,936 of NC_045435.1, read as the reverse complement.
GTAGTACTTGGAACACAAGACTAAGACTTAGGAAAAAATAATACAACACGACTCATATCACATTAATTTTAGAAATATTAACGTATTATCTGGACGCGGTGGCTCACGCCTGTAATCCCAGCACTTTGGGAAGCCGAGGCGGGCGGATCACGAGATCAGGAGATCGAGACCATCCTGGCTAACACAGTGAGACCCCGTCTCTACTAAAAATACAAATAAATAAATAAATAAATAAATAAGCAAGCAAGCCGGGCGTGTTGGCGGGCGCCTGTAGTCCCAGCTACTCCGGAGGCTGAGGCAGGAGAATGGCTTGAACCCGGGAGGCGGAGCTTGCAATGAGCCGAGATCGCGACACTGCACTCCAGCCTGGGCGACAGAGCGACACTCCCCGACTCACAAAAAAAAAAAAAAAAAAGAAAAAAGAAAAAAAAAATTAACGTATTATGCATGGTTTTGTAAAGGCTTTTTAGTTAAAAGCACTTATATAGCTTGTGAGTTTGTTTACATGGGTAAGCAAAGTCAGAGGTGAAGGTAGGGGACAGAGGACAACCAGGGACTGACATTGAATTCTTGCTATATACCTGCCCCTACATGCTTTATACACATAATTTCTTCTAAATTTCTCGTGGCCCAGTGAAGTAGGTGGCATTATTCCCATTGTAGAGATGAGGAAAGTGGGATTTTTAAGTAACTTGCTCAAGGTCACACAGTTCATAATTTTTTTTTTTTTAAGACGGAGTCTCGCTCTTGTCGCCCAGGCTGGAGTGCAGTGGCGCGATCTGGGCCCACTGCAACCTCTGCTTCCTGAGTTCAGGCGATTCTCCTGCCTCAGCCTCCCAAGTAGCTGGGATTAGAGGCGCGTGCCACCACTCCCAGCTATTTTTTGTATTTTCAGTTTCACCACGTTGGTCGGGCTGGTCTCGAACTCCTGACCTCATGATATGCGCACCTCAGCCTTCCAAAGTGCTGGATTACAGGTGTGAGCCACCGCACCTGACCTAGTTCATATTTTTTTAAAAAACGAAACAGCGTTGACATAGGCAGCAAAGTTTTATTGAATGAAATGAAGATATTATCTATAGAAGTTTGATTATGGCATGGTGGAAAATAAATCATTGCTAAATAGCATTTGAGTTATGTATTTGTTACCTTATTTGGCCTGGAACTAATTTTCTTAGCAATATTTGCAGCAGAGGAAGCTCCTGATTGATGAGCATCCAATTTATGACCAGAAATACTGTTGCTGGGAGGGTAGGAAGCATTGTTTCGATTAACTCCCTTTTCTACCCTGGGGGGCAAGAGAGACTTCTAGTAGTATTTTCTCTGGTGCAAGTAGGGTTGACCTGTTACAGGGGATCTCTAGTCACTTCATCCTGCCAGATTCACGTCGTTTGTTCTTTCCATCCCTTCCCATCTCCCTCATACATTCTAGCTTTAAAATTACTCCTTGGCTTCTCCAGGTAGGGAAGAGCCAAGTGGGTAGGACTGAGATGTATACAAGGCACTCCGAGTTCTCAGAATACAGTCTCTCACAGAAGCTGTTATGATACTTAAGGCTTCTTGGAATAGTAACTTTGCACCGTATTTTAGAATCACTATAGATTTTGTGTCTTCTGAATGCTAGCATGGGAAATGAACCATTATTTTATAATATTTTTAAGACAGTTTAGAGCTCCAAGTAAGAAACTTAGAAATGAAGTTGACAGTGATAACTTTATAACTTGAACTAATTACCATTGATATGCGAATAAGTTGTTTTAATCCAATTAATATATGCATACAGTTTTAAGAAAACCCAGTAGCACTAAAAGGCTTCTTATTTTTTATTTTTTATTTTTTATTTTTTTTAGACAGAGTTTCGCTCTTGTTGCCCAGGCTGGAGTGCAATGGTGTGATCTCAGCTCACCACAACCTCTACCTCCCAGGTTCAAGCCATTCTCCTGCCTCAGCCTCCCTAGTAGTTGGGATTACAGGCACACATCACCACGCCCAGCTAATTTTGTATTTTTAGTAGAGACGGGGTTTCTCCATGTTGGTCAGTCTGGTCTCAAACTCCCAACCTCAGGTGATCACCCACCTCAGCCTCCCAAACTGCTGGGATTACAGGTGTGAGCCACTGAATCGGGTTTAAAAGGCTTTTGACAAACACAGCAGGCTCTTGCTTTTGTCTTTTTTATCCCCTAGGCTCTACTTTCCAGGGGTAGCTACAACCTCAACTAGGTCTGTTTATTTTTTCTTCCTCTTTTTTACTTTTGTAATTCTAAATCAATGTAGAATAAGTCTTTGACTTTCTAGTATCGTAACTGAACTCTTTATCATTTCTCTCTTAAATCCTCCAATGTAGTTACATAACTTTTTTGTAAAAATAGTATTTACATTATTGTGTACACATGTATTGCTAAATAGGGACTTATAATTATGTTTTTTAAATACATTTTTGCTTTTCCCAGAGCAAATAATTGCATTTTATCAAAATTGCATTTTGATTCATTATCTACTTATCTTTGGCTGTGTTCCCTCAACTACTCCAAGAAGTATGTTAAATGCCTTTTGATTTTTTTTTTTTTTTTTTTTCCCAGGTAGCACATTAAATCATCTGTCAGTTCCACTTGGTTTCCTCTTAGAGACTTCTTGGTCTGGAGCATTCCATTCTCCTGCTCCAATCTAGATAGTAGGATTATTTTTTCTGGGATTTCCTGTTACTTCTTTCCTGTCTGGGAACCTCTGTGTCTTGGATCTCCTGTCTTCCTTTTTCTTGGTTTGCTTCATTTTGCTACTACGTATGTATCCTCAGTAGCTTCTTAAGAAGGAATGATGGGCGATAAATTACTTGAGGTCTTGAATGTTTGAATATGTCTATCCTATCCTCATACTTTATAGATGGTTTGGCTGAATTTAAAATATTAGGTAGAAAATACATTTTTTCATAATTTTGATGGCATATTCACGGTTTTCTGTCTTAAGGGTTTTTGATGAAAAGTCCAAAGCCATTCTGATTCCTCTTTTTTTCTCTTGTTTTTTTGAAGCTTAGGTTCTTTTTCTCTGGCATTCTGAAGTTTTATAAGTTTTTGTGTGGTTGGTTGGTTGTTTCTTTCCTTCCTTTATTCGTTTTCTTTCTTGTATTACCTTAGTGGGTCCTTTCAATCTAGGGACTCCTATCTTTTAGTTTTCAGAAATGCCTTTTTAAAAAATTTTTTTAAAATAATTCCCACCCTTTATTTTTTCTCTTTCTCTCTCTCTGTGTGTGTGTGTGTTTCTGAGATGTCTGTTGGTTTGGTTATTGAACCCCCTACAAGTGATCTTCAAATTTTCTTAACTAATCTCACCTCTTGTGTATTTCTTTGTACTGGAAAGAGTGGGCAGGGGGGGAATGGTTCTTAATTTTAATGATCATGTTTTTAAATTTTAGAATCTTTTTCTGTTTCCATTTCATTGCATCTTATTTTATGGATGTATTACCTTCACTTACCTCTGATGTGTGTATTTTTATTTTTTCTTTGTGTTTAATATATTTGTAATATTTCTTCTGTTTCCTCCAGTGTGGCTGTTCATTTCAGGAATCTTTTCTTTGTTTAAATCATAAATATCTGGTGATCCTTGACTGTCTATAATGAAGAGAAAGATCCTGAGGAGTTGATTGCAAAGGAGAGAACATGTGTGTATTGGTGGTCTAGTGACTTGTGAGTTCAGGTGGACTTTTCATTGGGAGTCTGCCCCGAATATCAACACCTTTACATCTCGTTTGGGGCCAGTGTTTGCAACGAACAAACGTCATCTCCTGCCTCTGGTATGAATGCTTGGTGATATGCCAGCTGCCAGGGTTTGGGTTACCTGGCTGAGGGAGGGTTGGAGGCTGTAGCCTTTGACTTCTGGGTACACTTTTCCTATCACTGTGATTCAGTTCCTTCAGAAAAAACTTTGGGTCTCCTGCTGGAATTGGGGGTCCAGAAGCTTTGAACACCTCTTTCAGTGGCTCCTGCCTTGTCTAGGCTGAGCCTCAGATCAGCCTTTGGCATCTCCTTGGTGCCTCAAGACGTGAGCCTCTTAGAGGCCCTGAGGGGCAGTGACCATTCCTTCAACTACTTTGCCATCTCGCAAAAGTTTGTTTAAAAAAGTATGTTGTCTTTCCTTTTCTGTTTGTCCTTGTGGTTTGATGTCTTTGTGATTTTTTTTTTTTTTTTTAACTATCATTTTAGAGGAATTTTGGAGGTAAGGGATTATGGTCATTTCACAATGTATAAATGGCAGTTAGGGTTTGGGTTTAACTATTGAAGATGATGTGTGTCTTTTTGTATGAACAGTATTAAGAGTAGTTAGTGGTTGTAGTAGTAGTTGACACTTTTAAAAGTGCTGTCTTTTATCTGTGTGGGGCATAGAGGTCATCCCTGTGTTATGTACTGTCATTTCTATTTTACAGATGAGTGTTAGTCTGCTCAGGCTGCTGTAACAAAGTACCATAAATTGGGTGGATTGTAAACAACAGAGATTTATTTCTCACAATTTTGGAGCTGGGAAGTCCAGGATCAAGGCTCTGGTAGATTTGATATCTGCTAGAGCCCTGTTCCTGGTTTATGGATACGGCCTTCTCTCTGTGTTCTCACGTGGTGGAGCTCCCCTGGGTCTTTTTATAAGGGCTCTAATCCCATTCATGAGGACTGCTCCTGTGAGCTAATCACCTCCCAAAGGGCCCTGCCTGCTAATACCATCGCCTTAGGGGTTAGGATTCAACCTAGAAATTTTCAACAGAGAAATGAGAAAACAATAATCTTAGAGTAGGTATGTATTAATAACTAGCCTGGTTTTTCGGTAGTAGTAGGGCACGCAGTCCTGATGGAAGTGTATCTGTTCTGAAACACCAAAAGCTTCGGGAGCTTTTCAACTCTGGTTGGCCTTCCTGTGTTCCTGGGCCCTGGTTCATAGCTTGCATTTACTTCTCTTAACAGGCTGCAATGTAGGCATTCATTTCTGCATTGTACTGATGAGGACCCTGATTCAGGGCCTTTTGGACAGTGAGTAGAAGGCCAGGTCTTGACTCAGTCCTGCCTGAGACCTGAATTCATACTGCTTCTTTATCAGCTCTGGAGGAGGGCAATTAACCAAAAACTCAAAGAGTAGAATCTGCAAGCCTGCAGGTGCTTGTTTGTGGTCTTTATTATTATGCTAATTATTCTCGCATCCTCCCATGTTCTCTAATTGATAATTTTCATAGTACTGAGCTCTGTGGAATTCCAGCAGCTGTGAAGGTGGCATATGGCTGGGCAGTGCCAGGAGCTTGGGAAGAACATGCTGGTGGGTGGGGGAATGATATAAACTGGTTATGGCAACAGTGGTAGTGGTGATAGGGGTCAGGGGGGACTTCTGGGAAGAGACCCCATTTCCTACCAGTTAGAAATTCACTTTGGATAACTTGCTTCTCCTTTTAAAATAAATACCTTCTGAAAAAGTAAAGCATGTTCACATTTTATTTAAAATCAAGTCAGTACTAGTTGGGATCACTGTTTCCCAAATCAGTCCAGAAAATTTTTTTTGAAGCTAAACCGAGTACCATATATTGTGGTAGAAAATGACAATTCAAAATTATTACATTCCTTTCCGTGAAGATCTCGGAATTTTGTAGGGGAGACTTGCATTTATGACTGCAACGGAGATAAGTTGCTGATTGACATAAGTTATTGTAGGAGTACTTACTTTTGACTGTGGAAAGGGCGGAGGAGAGAGAGTCTTAGAGAGTTTAGGAAAGTTGTCCCAGGGAAAAAAAAGACATTTGAGCCTCATCTTGAAGGATGAATTTGATAGGCAGAAAAGAGCAGTTCATACCAGGCAGAGAAAGTAGTGTGAACAAAGGCATAGAGCTGTGGAAGCAGCTGTGTGAAATCGTGGGGTAGGAAAAATCTAATGTGGCTGAGGTGAAAAAATTAGCAAAGCCAGGGAGCGTCACAGGATAAAGCTGGAAGGTAGGCTGAGGTTAGAGTAGGAATTTGAACTCTTGTAGGTGAATTCTTCAGTGAGCTGCTGAAGAATGCAGACTAGGAGAGTGCGCAGTCAGGTCTGGGTTATAGGGAAGATAACTTTGGCCCCAGTGAAAAGGATGGCTTTGGAGAATGAAATGCTGGATCTGGAAAATGGGATAGAGCCAACCTTGTGATGATAAGAGGGGTCAACTAAGGCAGTTGAAGGGGTGGGATGGATTTGTGAGGAATTTGGTGAGTTTGGAGAAGACTTAGCAGAAGAGACTTTAGGGCTAAAGAAAGGGGAGGAGTCACAGAGGAATCTAGGGTTTCAGATTTGGGCAACTGAACCAAAGGACCATTTCCTTTTGGGAGAAGTGGTTGGTCGAGGGAAAGAGAAAGGAGACGAGCCATGTATTTCTCTCCTCCCAGCACCCCTCTTTCCTAAATCCCGGAGCCCATGCTTGGTTTGGGGGAGGGGTGGAGGGTTGACAGCGTCCTCTGCCCATGAGTCTGGCATAACCCACCAGAGGGCCTAGATGCTGGGTGGGTTGTTGGGAGGTTAGCACTCTGCAGCAAACCCTTAACCATAGGCATTTTGGTGGAGTTGGTATTTATTTGAATTCATGTGTTCTTCATCGGGAGACAGGCAGAGACATTGTGCAATTGTGGGTTTGAGGGTTGCTGTTTTTTTTCCTTATGCTACACATGTGAGAGAACTCTAACCAATTACAGCTAAACCTGTCCCCTGTGAGTCACATCCTGAGTTGACTGGTCAATTCTGAAGGTGCTGCCTAAAATGCTATTTGGATTTTAAGGATCACTTTTGGGACAAATCAAACGTGGGTGTTTATTCAGGCACCTGAGTTGAGAAGTTCCGTAGCATTACTTTTGGTGTTTTGATGCAGTTATGCCAGTGTTCTGAAGAATCTTGCCAGCTACACATCCTAAAGCAAAACAAAAACTTGTACATGAAACAGAACCATTAGCTATTCTAAAATTATATCACACTTAAAAGTATACATTTTTGTGCATTGTTGATGTACATCAAGTACAATATTTTCTAATAAAAATTTTATTAAACAGCATTCATGTGTGCAGGACCTTTTAAAATGTGCCAAAATAAATGTGTATTGCTCAGTTACATAATAAACAGTTGTTGAATGATTATTCTTGTGTGTTCAGCAGTGGTAGTGCTGAGTGGATTTTATAGGTCTCATTCTTATCTTTTTTTTTTTTTTTTTTTTGAGACGGAGTTTTGCTCTTGTCACCCAGGCTAGAGTGTAATGGCTTGATCTCAGCTCACTGCAGCCTTTGCCTCCCGGGTTCAAGCAATTCTCCTGCCTCAGCCTCCCGAGTAGCTGGGATTACAGGCGCCCACCACCACTCCCAGCTAATTTTTGTATTTTTGGTAGAGACGGAGTTTCACCATATTGGCCAGTCCAATCTCGAACTCCTGACCTCAGGTGATGCGCCTACCTCATCCTCCTTTTAAAGTGCTGGGATTACAGGCGTGAGCCACCTTGCCCGGTCTCATTCTCATTCTTATATGAATTTTAAGCTGGAATAGACAGCACACAAGTCTCTAGTTAGGGATCACCGGTAATTTAGGGAGGAGGAGGAAGAGTATATCTTGCTATATGCCAGGTACTTTACATGTGTTCTCTTTTATCAACCGTAGAAAGTCGGTGGCATTGACTGTTTTTTGTTTGTTTGTTTTTTAAGCAGATAAGGCTGAGACGCTGAGGTTGTGGGCAATTACAGAATTTGCTGTAGGTCACAGAGATGTGTGGGGTTATGTGACTGCAAAGTGCATGCTTTCTCTACTGTGCTGCCTTTGAAGGTTAACAGTTTACTTAGTCTTTAACCAAAATCATCTGAGAAGCTTTATCAAAATACAGATTCCTTGACCTACCCCGAGCAATTTGTTGAATTGGTCTGAGATGGGGCTCAGGTAAATTAACATTTTGAATGCCATGTTTAATTGATTACAGGATGTACAGTTTTTCCACATTTGAACATCTCTGAAATCAGAACCATGTTATAATCAGTGGTGAGTCATCAGGCAGTTGATAGCTTTTTTCTTTCTTAGTGGCGCAAAAAATAATGATGTACTTTAGATTAAATGAAATATGATAGTATAAAAAGATGATACTGTAAAGGGAACTTAAATACATAGTTTGTCAGCTTTCTTCCTTTCTTTTTTGAGAGGGAGTCTTGCTCTGTCTCTCAGGCTGGAGTATAGTGATGCGATCTCAGCTCACTGTAGTCTCTGCCTCCCAGGTTCAAGAGATTGTCGTGCCTGAGGCTCCTGAGTAGCTTCGGACTACAGGCATGCACCACCACGCCTGGCTAATTTTTGTACCTTTTTTTTTTTTTTTTTGGTAGAGATGGCGTTTCACCATGTTGGCCAGGCTGGCCTCGAACTCCTGACTTCAAGTGATTCCCTCCCTTCCAACCCCGTCTCGGCTTCCCAAAGTGCTGAGATTACAGTCGTGAGCCACCATACCAGGCCTCCACCTTTTTTGTGCGCGTATGCGTGTGCTTGTCACAACTTTCAGAATTGTAAAATTCACTGGTGGTATTTATTATTTTCTTATGGCAATAGCTGTGTAGTAATGCCCTGCCGAGGAAACCATAAAATGAATGAGTTATTGTCATTAGATTAAGAGCAATACCAAGGTTACTTTTCAGCCAAGAAGCTGCAGGCAAGGAGAAATGCCAGTGGTTCGCAACCTTTTTTTGTGAAAGCCTTAGGCCCTTTCCCTAGAAAAAGGCGTGAATGTCCACACATACTGAATTTTGTATACTGTGCTAGGACTTCTTAGACTTTTGGGACCTTTGAGGGACTCCTGATGAAAAGCTTAATGGGTGTACCTGAGTGTCACAAAAACTGGTATATGTCATATTCTATTTTACATCCTAAGATCTGACCTCCTACATGAATTTTTTAAAAATTTGCATATATTAAGATTTACTTTGTTGTAAAGTTATATAGGTTTTGACAAATGCATAGTGTCCTATATTTTCTTATGGCAATATCATAGAGAGTAGTTTGCACCTTTAAAAAATCCCCTGTGAATGGGGCATTTGTGTTTATAAATACTCCCTCCCTTTTATTTTAAATAAGGTGCTTTAAAAATGTATTTATTATGTCAAATTTCAAAAATTCAAAATAAGGCATAATAATATAATGAACTTCTATATACCCGTCATCCAGCTTCAGCAATTCTCAACTCATAGCCAATTGTTTCATCTCTGCCACCTACTGTTTCATCTCTACTGCACTCATTTGCCCTCACTCTCCCTATCCTCTTCTTAGATTATTTTGAAGCAAATCTAGACATAATTTCATAAAAAATATTCCAATATGTTTATCTGAAAGAAACTTTTAAAAAATCTAAACCATTATTGCACATTATTAAGAAATTAAGAATTTATAAATATCAAATATCTAAGCTGTTGAGCTTTTCCTGATTTATAAATATGTAAATGTATATATAGAGACTCTTGCCTACCACTGGGATCCACTTTTATCCCTGACCCTCCCTGCACCACTCACTTAGTTCCCTTGGTGCCAGACTGCTTCTCACCCTAGAGTCTACATTAGATGACACCTCTGCCTAGGGTTCTTTCCCCAGATCTTTACATGGCTGGTACTTTCTAGATCTCAACTTAAAATGTCAATTCCCCAGACAGGCTTGTCTTCCTAGGGTTGATCCTTAGGGCCTCTCTGTGCTATCACACTGTTTTAAGCATCTGATACTTTTTTGGTTGTTTCCATCTCCTTTAGTGAAAGTTAGTTCTGTTTGAATAGAGACCGTTTAGGTTGTTCCACTTTATATTTTTAGCACCTAAAACAGTACCTGACATGTAGTAGGTTTTCATTAAAAGTGGAACAAATGAGTAAACGAATGAATCATACTTACAAAAAAATTCACTGTCCTGTGCCTTACTGGAGTCATCATTCTGTTCGTCATTTCCCATTGCCTGCTAAGTTATTATCCAAAAGGAAATTAGACTGAAGCTATACTTACTAATGGAAGTTTACATATGTTAATTTTTTATAGCTGCTTTTCTTTTCTTTTTTCTTTTCTTTTTTTTTCCTTTTTGAGACAGAGTCTCACTTTGTTGCCCAGGCTCGAGTGCAGTGATGCAGTTATGGCTCACTGCAGTTTTGATCTCCCAGACTGAAGTGGTTCTCCTGTCTCAACCTCTTAAATATTTGGGACTACTAGTAGGTGTGAGCTACCATACCCCACTAATTAAACAAATCTTTTTGGTATAGATGGTGTCTCCCTATGCTGCCCAGGATGGTCTGAAACTTCTGAGCTCAGGGGATCCTCCCACCTGGGCCTCCCAAGGTGCTGGGTTTACAGGTGTGAGCCACTGTGCTTGGTCCTGATAACTTACTTTCTTTGGAGTTGCCTAATTTGCCTCTCCCATTCCCTTGCTGTCTCTGGTGCTCCCATGTCAACTTCCACAGCTCCATACCCTGCATAAGCAGACCTGTATCACTGCACCCATCATATTTTGTCTCTCCCTTCCTGCACCAAGATTACCTCATGGCTTGGCGCAGAGTAGTCTCTCAATAGACTGTTGGCCCACACTACAACTGGAGGATGTGAAATATTCAAGAGAGATTCTGGCAGAAGCCTTTATCAGTAATGAAAAGCTAGGAAATACAACTCCTAATTTTTTTTCCCCAAAATGTCTAATCTGCTATCCTATCCAGTCTATTTTCCATCTTATATACAGTATAGTTTTCAGCCCTAGAAGTTTGACTTGGGTCTTTTTGTGTTCTCCGTGATTCTACTTAACTTTTTGACCATGTGGAGACAGACCATACAGGTATAATAGTTGTTTCAGTGTCCTTGTTTGTATTCTAACATTTGTGCCTGTTCTGTGTTGATTTTGACGACATATCATGTTTACTTCCTCAAGTGGCACAGTTAGGAAAGGTTCTTAGTGCCTGCAGATTCCTGGCTTTTCCTTGGGAGGAACAGGAGATTCCCTTCTATGTCTCCTTGAAGCTGATTTCTAAACCACCTATCAGGACCAAAAGGGTGGGCCTACCTGCTTTTCCTTGGGCAGAAAGAAGGCAGTCTGAAGGAAGGAGGGGAAGACGGGGTATATTTATGTTGTCTGCTATTGTTGATCATGCATGTGTTCTTTCTCTGGAAAGCCCTTTTTAATCCTTCTTCTGTGTGAACATACACTCTCAAGACAGTTCTGTCAAGACACTTAGGGTTGCAGGACAAATATATGTGGAAAATGCTGAAGAGTGTGGCAGAGAATTACATGAAAAATCGCATTTAATCCACAGATTATTGCTTGAACAGCCATGGGATTGAAAATTTACATGCTTATTCAATTATGAGGAAAGGATGCCCCTGTTCTATCTACAGTCTAATATTTTAATTCCTTGTCTTATAATGTAGTTAAACATTAGGTCTCAGCTGATTTTCTAGGTATAATATGACCACAGCTAGATTTATTAGATTCTGATGAACAAACTGTTATTTTATCGATTTCAGCTTGTTACTTTCCATAACCTAAGAGCATTTGAAATAAGAGCTCCTTGTTTATTTTCCTTTTAGCATTCATTAACGTGTGTTCAGTGGTTTAATACATGTTAAGTGATTTTGGTTTTCTTCTCTGATTAATGGCTCATATTACCACTGTCCTCAGAATCTGGAAGATTATCTAGACTAAATGAATTTTTACTTAAGGTTTAACTGGCATATGGAAACTGTGGATGATATAATAAAATAATAGTGTTTTGGCTGACACTAGGAAACCATGGATGATATCATAGAGTAATAGAATTTTGCGGCTGAGGAGGGACATTAACATCATCTGGTTTAACTTTTTTGTTTTGTAGTTGAGAAAATTGTTGCCTAGAGAGGGCGGTTAAGTAATTGGTTGCCAAAGGTTATTCAGCTACCTAGTAGTGAAGCCAGGGGAGGAGAAGTAAGAACCATGAACTCTGCTTTAGTTCTCTTTCTACAACATCGCTTTTTTTTTTGCCTTAACTAATGGTTCTTGACATTTTCTTTAAAGTACCATTTTCTTTAAAACCCGTCTTTGATGTAGTTGACTTTTATTGACAGCCAGCCATTCATGCATCTAATATTTAAGTAGTTACAAGTAAACTAAGACCCCAGCCTTGTTGATAAGATGTGCAAGGTAATAGGAAGATGGACATTTGAAACAACTCCCTGAAATATGTTTTGTTAAATGCTATAAAGGTGGCTTTTAAAATAAAGAGAGATGGTTTGCTGATTTAGCATGAATAAACCATGTGTGCAGCTTTGAGAAACCAATAGTCAACTTTTAAAATCATTTGGAAGAAATTTTTGAACTGTTGAGTTGTTAGAACCTGAGTTAAACAGGCCAGTTCATGTGGATCACAGGCCTTGAAATAACTTTGAACTTAAAATCGTCTAGGGAAAAATGAATTTTTTTTGATGAGCCTTAAGAGTTTTGCAAGAATAACTTTGGTTTTTTAGCTTTGAATTTGGGTTGTTTAAAAAAAAATTATGAAAAAACGCCATGCTTTCTAACAAGAGAGCAACATTTTTACTTTGCTGGAATTGGCAGTGGGAAATTTAAGTCGGTTAATGTAACTGAACAGCTGAAGTATTGTCATCCTAAATCAGAAGTTAAAAATTCTATGCATTCTATGACAAAATGCTACCTCTTTAGTCCGTGGCTGTCCATTCTTGTTCTTGTCTGCTTTCCAGCAGAGCCCCCTTTTCTCTTGGCATCCTTGTCAAAAATCAATCAGCCCAAAATATGTAACTTTATTTCTGGACTCTCAGTTCTCTTCTATTGGTCTACATGTCTGTCATGCCATTACTACACTGTTTTGATTAAAGTAGCTTCGTGGTGAGCTTTGAAACCAGGAAGTGTGGGTCCTCCAGCTATGTTCTTTTTAAAAATTGTTGTGGCTATTTTGGGCTGCTCACAATTTCATATTAATTTGAGGATCTGCTTTTCCTCTTGTGCAAAAATGGGAGTCAGAGTTTTGGTAGGGATTTTGCTGAATCCGTAGCTCACTTTGGGTAGTATTGTTATATTAACAATGCTGAGTCTTCCAGTCCATGAACATGGGGTGTTTTTCCATTTATTTAGGTCTTTAATTCTTTCAGCAGTGTTTTGTAGTTTTCAGTGTACAGTTATTCCTAAGTATTTTATTCTTTTGGACACTATTGTAAATGGAATTGTTTTCTAGTTTCCTTTTTGGATTGTTCATTGAGGAACCAGCTCTTATTATGCATTATACCCCTCCTTTCCTACTTGGATTGTTTTGCCCCAGGACAGTGTCTCAGCGTTCGCTTCTCTTTTGATTTCTATGATCTTTACTTACATAACCTTTGACTCATTAGGATTATTGGAGTCACCAGACATCTGCAAAATGATACTCAGTGACTTTATTTCCCTGACTCTAATTTTCATTTATTCCCTCCCTTTATCCCAAAGGGATATTAGAACCTACCCTGATTTTTTTTTTTTCTTTTTTCCTTTGACCATGCTGGTGTCCCAGTTCCCAGTTTTCTTTTTTTTCCCCCCCAAATAAGGTACTCATTGGAATGACCACCTTAGACTCAGCCGTTGGAATTTCCTAACTGCTGTAGCACCCCAACCTTCCTTCTCAGTCACTCCCTTCTACTGGAACCAGGCTCTGTTTCCTGGTCTCATAAAGAGTTACCCTGCTCCTGGCTTGTCTCAGAACTGGTTCATTAAAGCATTACTGAATAAATTGTTTCCCTCACTACCTCTCTAATCATTTCTCACTACTCACTTAACCTCTGTGATGCTTAACACTCCCTGACAGTAATAACCCCTGCTGTCCACTATCCCTGCTTTCAGGCTGCATTTGATTGCTATTGTCATCTTTGAAACACTAATAATTAATAGCAATTAGAAGCAAGTAGGTTATCTAGTGCCTATCTTTATGTGTCTTTTACTTTTCCTTGAAAATTTTTTCAAGCATATGATGGGGAAGGAAAGAAAAAGGAGTTAAAATTGAGAGATAAAGCATGATATTCTCTATAGATTTCATCTTTTTCTAAAAATAAATTTGTTTAAAATTCTTTTATTTCATTAATTTTATTTCCTGATTATTAGGGTAAAATATACTCATTTATAGACTATTTGGAAAATATACAAGAAAATATATAGACTGGAAAATATATTCATTATAGACTATTTGGAAAATATTTGTAAAGAAGAAAAATACCATGTATTATTTAACCATGCATTGACAATTTTTGATAAATGTATTTTCAATGTTTTTTTTCATGTTCTTGTTTTTTCTTTATGTAGTTGAAACCATTTGTGAAGGTTAAGAATATAGATAACTCTTTGAGATAGATGGTACTTAAAAATGTGTATGTTCAGTTTTGCCTCACTCCCTGCCTTCTTCCCATTGACTGGTGGTCATACTGTGGCCTATACATTTTCTCCTTTAAGAAATTGATTATGCTTTTCCTTATAGCTGATCACATTTTGTAAATATCTTACAGATGATTTGAAGTAAGTCACATTTCCTATAGAGTACCATCTTGATGTATGTATTAATTATGGCTATACCTATAAACAATATCTTTTATATGCTAATATCATTCATAGACTGATAGTTTTGTACCATGGTCATCCTTATATTTGGTTCTCCTCATATTTCTACTATTTTGGTTTTTAAAATTCTTTATAGTTTGATACAGAACAGTGATGATTCATGATTATTATACCTTCATCCTAAAGCATACCTCTTCTCAGTGTAAAACAATTCTCTATCCCCTATTAAAAACAAAAGTTTTACTAACCTCTCAGTATGTTTTAGAGAAACTTTTTGGGGAGAATACATAATTGAGGTGTTTCCTGAGGCATTCTGAGTACTGTTTTTGCATATGATGAGAGTTTGTCTGGAAATAGAATTCCTTGCCTGCTTCCTCTTCTCCTGAAAATTAAAGCTTTGTTCCATTCCCTATCGTCTTCAGGGTTTTCTGTTATTCTCATTCAGATAGCATGGGGAACCCAATAATTTTATTTCAGTCCCATTGTCAAATGTTGCATGTGGAAACTTTTTCCAAGTTTTGGTCTTCTCTTTTGGTCTCTCTCTTCAGTTTATAGTACTTTGCCAAATTTTGCTGTTTGATTTTACTGGGTATTTTAAGGGAAAGTTGGAGGAAGGTCTTTTAATCACTAATAATTTATCATTAATGGTGTTAACATTAATATACCAAAGATAATGTCTTTACAAATGTGATTTTTTAATTGAATTTTATTTTTGAGGGCCTTTTCTCTATCTCTTATCAACCTTCATGGATTATTTTAGACAGTAGTTGGTTGTATTTTTGTATCAATGAGTTGTTGCAGCTGTATGCATATTTCTTTAAACACTTTTATTGTTTTTCCAGTTTAACTTTCATAGAAAATTTAAGAGAAAAAAAAGAATAAAAGCGTATAGTAAAAATCATCCATAATCCACCATTTATATTCAACCACTGTTAACATATTTTGTTATTTTCCTTTTTTTTTTAAAGTGGAACACAACATGCATATGAATATATGTTTAACTTTGATTCACTGGATGTTTATTGAAGACCTGTTACATGCATGAACTATTCTAGGTGCCAGACATTGTTGAAAATTTGCTGTATACAGTTTGTATGTTGTAATTTTCATTTACTGTTATATTCTAAGCAAAACTCATTTTACTACATTATTTGTAACAGCTTTGTTCATGGCTTCATAGTCTTTTTTCAGTGTTTTTTAGTCACTTATTTGGTCATTAAAACCTGTCTTCAAAGAAGAAGCCCAGTATGTTAGATAGATGAACAGGGAGCAATTTAGTTGAAAGGATATTATGGCTTGGGGTATCACCTCTCTCCTCCAAAGAAAAACTATTGAAAACTGTTGTTCTCTCTTGTGGATGTATTATAGTTTATTAATCATTGCTCTGTTGCTGGTAGTTTATATTATTTCTTTTCTTCAGTTTTAATTGTTTCTATTAATATATTTGTACATAAAAATTTGTGTCTGTCTTTCATTTCCTTAAGATGGATTTTAGTAATGGAATTACTGGGTCAAAGAGTATAAATGTTTATAAAACTTTATATAGAATCACAAATTACTTGTCGTAACCTGTATAACACTCAGTATTATTTTTAAATAAGATAAACATTTCTGTTATAACATGAAATGCATTCCATAAAAAACCCTTCAAGTTTACCTAGTCACTAAAAATAACAGGATTTATGAGAAAAGTAATGTTAAGGGCAAACCACTCAAGACCTCTGCAATTTTCAAAGCAGAGCACTAACAAAAGCGTAATTGGTACCTTATGAGATAACTTGGGCAGCCCAGTCAAACCATTTAGCATGGCTTGTGTTGCCTCAGAAGAGAGTGAAAGATACTAACATACAAGGTGTGGTCTTGAGACAGTACAGATGAAAGTCATTTTCTAAGCCAGTGTGGTTGCCATAAAGGTGGGCACCAGAGGAAGTGCAGCTTGCTGTGCAAAGGATGGGAGTGCTCCTTTGGGATTCCTGGGTACAGGTGCTCATTTTAAATATTCTTGAAATAGAGCTGAGAGGTCTCCTGCTTGGCAGCAGCTGAGCTGAATGAGGATCTTTTTCTTTCTTGCTGAAAGTTATATAATTCTATTCCTGTTATTCCAGAGCCCCTTGCCTAGGAAAATTAATAATGTGAACCCACTTCCTTGTTATACTGGAATGATCTTATTTACAAACCACTTAAAAGCTCGTGTTACAGAAACATGTCTCACAATATAACAGACTGTATTTGCTAATTTGATGCGTGAAAATTTGAATAGAATTTTATTGGTTTTGTTCAAACCTTTTCAAACTGGAAATAACTACCTTAGCTAACAAAGAATGGAATATCTGTTTCAAAACATGTTTTCAAAACCTATAGTCAGAAAACAGCAACTGTGTTTAATGATTGATTGTATTGCCATTTCAACACCTCAGTCTTTGGTAGTGAATTTTGAATTTACAATTTATTTTGGTGGTCATTAGGTGTTCATAGAGATTTGGATCACAGGGCTTTAAATTGTCAGCAGCTTATAAATATTTATTTGCTGAGGGTACAAGCATCATCTTGTAGTGAGTCATTTGTGGCAATGGCGCTATCCAGGATTATGCAGCATTCAATTATAGCACCAGAGAGGACAGGAAGTAGAAGAGTGAGTTCAAGATTGGGTGTCTTTTTCTGAGCGGATTGTGTGTGTCAGACGTAGGCTGTGGTGGGAGAAAGTGGAAACCTCCACTGCTAAGAAAGTAATTGAGGTTGAGGCCTGTAAGAAGAAACTGAGGAAATGATTGGTACAATAGAACGGGAGAAACAAGAGGATTATAGATACTGGAGACAGAATGACCCTGGGAGCAGCTGTTGTAATAGTAAAGGAAAGAGCTGAGTAACTACTAGCTGTTGAGATACTATAGTTCAAGATTTTAGAGGCAGAGTAATTCGCATATTGCTGCTGTCCATAGAAATGAGTTTCTTTGGTATGGATGAAGGTTGTTGGAGTTGAGGAATAAAAGGAATAAAAGAGTCATTGAAGGGCAGATTGGAAGTGGGTTAGTCTCAGGGACATTGGGAGTCTGCCCTAATGAGACATAGAAGAGGAATGTATAGAACTTGTATAAACTGGTCCCAGAATCCTCAGTGAATGAGGTAGCTGAGATACTGAGAAGGATAGAGGGTGGCATAGTTTGATGGCATGATTCTAAAGAAACAGAACTTTTGGTAAGGATGCTCAAGCATGACTTCAGTCATCTGAGTGGCCATGGTGATCCAGGGCATTGTCCACTGAGGGTAAGAGAATGGGCCCTTTGGGCTCCACAGGGCCAGGGGGAAGTTGTACTTCAGAAGGATAAGGAGGTTGGTGGAAGTCAGAGTGGTGTTAATGGGTGACAGTATAGAAGCAGATCACTGAAGGGGGATAAGGGGTGGACAGCCAGGGTGCTAAGCCTACCAGCACAAGTTGAAGTCCAACTAGGTTTTAGAAGCCTGAGAAAGTTGGCTGACTGCAGTCTTTGCCCTGTCTTCAGTTGAAATGTTGTGAAGTTGCTCTGATATGTTGAAAAAGAATATTCTCTACTTAGGAGGCATAGTTTCTGTTGAAGTTGGTAGTTTCTGTTTAGGCTGGTAGAACTAGAGAGACCTTGAGGAAATTGGGGAGAACAGATGTTCCCAGGAGGCTGGGAAGAAATTGGTTCTATCCATCAGTCTACTTGACAGATAAGATAAAATTTCTAGTAGAACAAAACCATGAATTATCAAATGACTGCATGTATGACTTAAGGACGTGCCTGCATTTTTTTTTTTTTTCTTGTCTGGCTGCTTACAGGTCCTTTTTATCTAGCTTAACATGGAGTTGAATTTACAGAACTCCTAGATGCTCTTGATACTTTGATCTGTGTCTGGAAAACTTATTATTTTTTGTTATTATTACCAGTAATAACAATAAATTGTTATTTATTAGTAACAGAGTTCTTTATTTTCCTGGGAGAGGTGTTTTGAAGTTTAAATATGGAAGTTGGTGATCACTTAAGATTAATTTTTTCTAAAATTTTTTATGTTAGTACAAGTACTATGCTATGATTTTGCAAGCTTCTTGAGATAAGCAGAGAGGTAAAAACCGTTGAGTTTTCCATCTTTTTCCATCTTTTAAAAAATTTAGGTAAACTACGTATAATGAAATACACAGATTTTAAATGTCCTGCTGGTTGAGTTTTGAAAAATGCATACCCCTAGTAACTATCACTCCAACCAAGATATAGGACATTTCCATCACCACAGAAATTCCATAATGCCTCTTTGTAATCAATTCAACAGTTTCCCTTCCACTCCCCTTTCCAGGGTAACCATTGATCTGATTTTTGTCACCATAAATTACTTTTGCCTATTCTATAACTTTACATAAGTAGAAATACTAGTATATACTTTCTTGTGTAGTTTCTTTCACTCATACAGTCTATGAAATTCATCCCTATTGTTACCAAGTCTAGTTTCATTGCTGATTAGCATTCCATTTATATATATGCCACAGTTGGTTATCTGTTCATCTGTTGATGAACGTTTGTGTTGTTTCCAATTTTGGCTATTGTGGCTAAAAGGGCTGTGAACATGGCCAGGCATGGTGGCTCACACCTGTAATCCCAGCACTTTGGGAGGCCGAGGCAGATGGATCACTTGAGGTCAGGAGACCAGCCTGGCCAATGTAGTGAAACCACGTTTCTACTAAAACTACAAAAATTAGCCAGACGTGGTGGCAGGTGCCCGTAATCCCAGCTGCTCCAGAGGCTGAAGCAGGAGAATCGCTTGAACTTGGGAGGCAGAGGTTGAAGTGAGCTGAGATCCTGCCTGGGCAACGGAATGAGACTCCGTCTCAAAAATAAAAACGTTGGAGGGAGGGATATGAATGTTTGTGCATAAGTCTTTTTGTGGACATATGTTTTCTTTTCTTTTGGATGATTACTCAGAAACGGAATTCTTGGATCATAGAAGAGGTGTATGTTTAACTTTATAAGAAACTGTGTTTTCCAAAGTAGTTGAAAGTTTTTTACACTCTTAGCAATGTGTAAGAGTTGTATAATAGTTATCCCACCTCCTTGACAATGTTCAGTGTTATTTTCTTGGGTGCTAGTGGCTCTCATTGTGGTGTTCGTTTGTAGTTCTCTGATGACTAAAGATGTTTAGCACGTCTTCATATGCTTATTGGGTATGTATATAATTATGAAATGTCTGCTCACATCTTCTGTCCATTTTATCTAATTTGGTTAAAAAAGTTTTGGTTCTTTATATATTCTAGAAGCAAATCATTAAAATTTAACCAACATCTCTCCCTTCCCCCAGACAAGTTCTTTCTTAGATATATGTGTTGTGAATATTTTCTCCTAGTTTGTGACTTTAATTTCATTTTCTTAATGTTTTTTGAGGGACAGAAGTTGTTAATTTTGATGAATCAGTTTTTAATTTTTATAATTTTTAAATTTTGATAAGTTTTTAAATTTTGATAAATTTCAGTATTTTCTGGTTGCTTTATGTTGTGGGTCACCTGTCCAGGAAATCTTTGCTTACCCCAGGTTGTGAAGATTTTTCTATCCTACATATTTTTTTTCTCAGCCCGAAGGGGAGCAAGGGAGAGAGGGAAGGAAAGACAGAAAGGGATGGGAGAAAGAGAGAGAGAGAGAAAAAGAGAGAGAAAAAGAGAGCGAGCGAGCAAGCAATAGAGAGAGTGCGAGGCAGAGGGAGAAGAAGAAAAAGAGAGAGGGCGAGGGAGTCAGAGAGCAAGAACAACAGGGCCCCAGAGAGAGAGCGCTCCGCTCTGGCAGACATGGCCTCTTCTATCCTACGTTTTCTTCTAGAAGCTTTATAGTTCTGGTTTTTACATTTAGGTTTATATCTTAGATTGGGTTTTGTATGATATGTAAGATAGGGGTCAAGGTTTTTTTTTGTTTTTTTGTTTTTTTTATAACCCTAGGAAGAGTTTTTTAAACATTTATTTTTAAAATTTTTATTTACACATTATAATTGTACATATTTATAGGGTACAGTTTGGTGTTTTGATACATATCTCTGCTGTATAATGATCCAATCAGGGTAGTTAGTGTATTCATCACGTCATACATTTATCATGTCTTTGTGATAATAAACTTGAAAAGCCTCTATTCTAGCTATTTTGTGATATACCGTGTTTTATTGTTAACTAGTCACTCTACTGTGTGTTAGAACATCAGAATTCATTCCTCTTATCTAACTGTAAGTTTGTACCCACTGACCAACCTTTCCCCATCCTCCACTTTCCCCTCCCCTCCTCAGTCTCTGGTAATAATTACTCTGCTCTATTCCTATGATACTAACTTTTTTTTTTTAAAAAAAGATTCCACATGTGAGTGATATCATGCAGTATTTGTCTTTCTGTGTCTGGCTTATTTCAGTTAACATGATGTCTTCCAGGTTCATTCATGTTGTAGCAAATGACAGAATGTCCAATTTTTTAAAAAGTTGAATAATATTACATTGTGTACATTTACCATATTTTCTTCATTCATTCCTTGCTGGACAGTTAGGTTGATCTTATATCGTGGCTATTGTAAATAGTGCTACAATAAACATGGGAATGCAGATACCTCTTTGACATACTAATTTCATTTTCTTTTGATGTATACACAGTAGTGCGATTGCTGGATCATAGGGTAGTTGTTGTTGTTGTTTTCCCCCTACACAGTCTTGTTCTGTCTTCCAGGCTGGAGTACAGTGACACAATCATAGCTCATTGCCGCCTTGAACTCCTGGGCTCAAGCCAACCTCCGATCTCAGCCACCCAAGTAGTGAGGACTACAGGCATACGCCACCATGCTTGGCTAATTGTAAACATTTTTTGTAGAGACAGTGTTTTGCTAATGTTGCGCAGACTGGTCTCATACTTCTGAACGGCCTAAGTGATCCTCTGGTCCCGGCCTCCCACACATTGGGATTACTGGCCTGAGCCATCATACCTGGCCTACTTTTTTTTTTTTTTTCTTTTTTTTATATATACTTTAAGTTCTAGGATACATGCGCACAACATGCAGGCTTGTTACATAGGTATATATGTGCCCTGCTGGCCAGCTGCATCCACCAACCCATCGTTTACATTAGGTATTTCTCCCAATGCTATCCCTTCCCCCCGTCCCCCACCCCACGACAGGCCCTGGTGCATAATGTTCCCCACCCTGTGTCCAAGTGTTCTCATTGTTCAATTCCCACCTATGAGTGAGAACATGCATTGTTTAGTTTTCTGTCCTTGTGATAGTTTGCTGAGAATGATGGTTTCCATTTTCATCCACGTCCCTGGAAAGGACATGAACTCATCCTTTTTTATGGCTGCCTAGTATTCCATGGTATATATGTGCCACATTTTCTTAATCCAGTCTATCATTGATGGACATTTGGTTGGTTCCAAGTCTTTGCTATTGTGAATAGTGCCACAGTAAACATACGTGTGCATGTGTCTTTATAGTAGCATGATTTATATTACTTCGGGTGTATACCCAGTAATAGGATGGCTGGGTCAAATAGTATTTCTAGCTCTAGATCCTTGAGGAATCGTCACACTGTCTTCCACAATGGTTGAACTAGTTTATACTCCCACCAAGAGTGTGATAGCATTCCTATTTCTCTACATCCTCTCCAACATCTGTTGTTTCCTGACTTTTTAATGATCGCCATTCTAACTGGTATAAGATGGTATCTCATTGTGGTTTTGATTTGCATTTCTCTGATGACCAGTGTTGATGAGCATTTGTTCATGTGTCTGTTGGCTGCATAAATATCTTCTTTTGAGAAGTATCTGTTCATATCCTTTGCCCACTTTTTGATGGGTTGTTTTTTTCTTGTAAATTTGTTTAAGTTCTTTGTAGATTCTGGATATTAGCCCTTAGTCAAATGGGTAGATTGCAAAAATTTTCTCCCATTCTGTAGGTTGCCTGTTCACTCTGATGGTAGTTTCTTTTGCCATGCAGAAGCTCTTTAGTTTAATTAGATCCCATTTGTCTATTTTGGCTGTTGTTGCCATTGTTTTTGGTGTTTTAGTCATGAAGTCCTTGCCCATGCCTATGTCCTGAATGGTATTGCCTAGGTTTACTTCTAGGGTTTTTATGGTTTTAGGTCTTACATTTAAGTCTTTAATCCATCTTGAATTAATTTTAATTTTTTAAAGAACCTCCGAAGTCAGGCCGGGCACAGTGGCTCACGCCTGTAATCCCAGCACTTTGGGAGGCTGAGGTGGGTGGATCATGAGGTCAGGAGATTTGAGACCATCCCAGCTAACACGGTGAAACCCCGTCTCTACTAAAAATACAAAAACAAAAGTAGCTGGGCATGGTGGTGGGCACCTGTAGTCCCAGCTACTCGGGAGGCTGAGGCGGGAGAATGGCATGAACCCGGGAGGCGGAGCTTGCAGTGAGCTGAGATCGCACCACTACACTCCAGCCTGGGCGACAGAGCGAGACTCGTCTTAAAAAAAAAAAGGACCTCCGAAGTCTTTTTCGTAATGGTGTACTAGTTTATAATCCTACCAGCAGTGTAATAGCCATCCTAACTAGAATGAGGTGGTATCTCATTGTGGTTTTAATTTTCATTTTAAGATTTTTTTTTCTGTATATTTATGCATCTAGTTGCTTTACATCTCTTGTTGAAAATATTAAAATTAAATTGCTTTGGTTCCTCTTCCAAGGCATTTTCATTTTCAAGATTGTTGTTGGCATGTAAATTTTGTGATTAATTTTTTCAAAAAATCTCTTGAGATTTTGATTAAGATACTTTGAATCTGCAGGTCAATATGTGAGACTTGACATCTTAACAGTATTGAGGCTTATCTAAGGAGAATTGTACAGTATGGCTTTCCACTTTTTAAGGCCTTCTCTAATTTTCCTTAGCCATGTTTTACAGTTTTCAGTGTAGAGATCTTACATAGCCTTAGAGTTATTCCTAGGTCCCTGGTATTTTTTAATGTTACAGTATTGACTTTTTAAGTTTTATTTTTTAGTTGTTGCTAATATAGAAATACAATTGATTTTAAAGTATTGGCTTTGTATTCGGAGACCTTGCTAAATTCACTAGTTGGTTTTAATAGTATTTTAGTAGATTTCATAGTGCTTTCTCTACATATCATTATGTCATCTGTGAACAATGACAGTTTTACTTCATCCTTGTGCTTTTAATGTCTTAATACATTGGCTAGGACCTCCAGTACAAGCTTGAATAGAAGTTGTGGAAGTGGACATCTTTGCCTTGTTTCTGATCTTAGGAATAAGGATTTAATAATTCACCACTGAGTATGATATTAGCTCTAGGGTTTTTTTTGATGTTCTTTACCAAACTGAGAAAGTTTCTGTCTGTTCCTAGTTTGTTGACAGTTTTTATCATTAACAGGCTTTGAATGTTGTCAAATGCTTTTTCTCTATCTATTGAGATGATACGAGTTTTTATTTTGTTAATGTGGTAAATTATACCAATTTTTAAAAGGTTAACCTTTCATGTATACTTGGTCATGATGTGTTAATCCTTTTATGTATTCTTGTATTGAATTTGCTAATGTTTTGTGGAGAATGTTTTACTACGTTCATAAGGGATGTTGTTCTGTAATTTTCTTTTCTCATAATGTTTTAGTAAGTTTGTATCAAGATGATGCTGCTGGCCTCATCAGATGACTTAGGAAGTATTCTCTTCAACTATTTTCTGACGGAGTTTATGTAAGATTGGTGTGGTGTCTTCCTTAAATGTTTGATAGAATTCACTAGTGAAGCCATCTGGACCTGGAGCTTTCTTTTGGGATAGGTTTTTAATTGTTTGAAATTTTTATTTCTTTTAGTTTGGTAAATTATGTTTTTAAAGGGTTCTTCTGTTTCATCTAATTTGTTTATTTTATTGTCAAAGTTGTTTATACTAATCTTTTTATCTTTTTAGCACCTATAGGATTTTTAGTAATATTTCATTTTCATTACTAGTATTGGTAATTTGTGTTTGGTGTTTTTTCTCTTTTTTCCTTGATCAGTCTTGTGAAGTGTTTAACTATTTTATTAATCTTTTCAAATAATACTGTTTTGGTTTCATCCTTATAGTTAATATCTTTATCATATGGTGTTTGATCAAGGAATGTAGCCTGTATGATTTTGGTTTGAATCTGTTTTTATATTTAAAAAAAATTTAAATGCATGTGTTCTAATTCATAATTAATCCCCCCTTACTTTTTCATGTCTCATAATTATATGTTCAGATCATCTATGTCCACACTCAATTTGTATCTGTTTTGATCTTATTTTTTAAAGAGAGAGGGTCTTGTGTTACACAGACGGGAGTGCAGTGGTGTGATCATAGCTCACGGTAACCTCAAATTCCTGAGCTCAAGCCATCCTCACGCCTCCTGAGTTGTTAGTACTACAGGTGTACACCACCACTCCCAGCTAATTTTTAAAAAGTTTTTTATAGAGATGGGTTGTTGCTGTGTTGCCCGGGCTGGTCTCGAACTTCCAGCCTCAACTGATCCTCTTGCTTCAGCCTCCCAAAGAGCTGGGATTACAGGTGTAACACTATGCCTAACTGTTCTGATCTTTTGATTTCTGAGAGGATGTTAGTTTCCATTTGTGATTGTGGATTTGTGTATTTCTTTTTGCCTTTTTGTCCTGTTGGTTTTTACTTTCTATATTTGAAGCCCTTTTTTTTCAGTTGTACTACTGTATCTTCTTGTGTTTTTTATTAATATGAACAAAACTCATTAACATTTTATGTTAATACATTTATTATGAAATCCTTTCAACTTGAGTTCTGGTTCATCTCATGTCAGTACTGCCTGGTGTAACTTTCTTCTTTTTATTTATCTGACATATATTTCTAAGTAAACAGCACCTATCTAGACTAGAGTAAGACCCAGACTTAAGAAAAAAGGCAAATTTAAATTATTTACAATTTTTCCTCTAACGCCTTTCTCCAACACCACCAATCCTCCATTCCTGGATATTTGCTAACACTCCTGCCAGCAGGGAGAGGCTTTTGCAGAAGGGTCTACATTTCTCTCTCTGCTTTCAATATCTTTTGTAGGATAAATAAAAGCAGTACTACCCAGCTAGTGCTGTGGGTGGCAAGCCACCCAGGTACTGGGGCAAGAGACTGAAGGCACAAGCTGTTCCAGTATAATAAAGAAAATATATGGAACAAGAATAGTTATACTAGAAATAGAATATAGATATGATTACATACGAATATTATTAATCATTAGTTTGTAGCATTACTCTTTATTCCAATATTATAATAATCTGTCTTCTACAATTATAACCTAGGAAAAACCAGGCCATACAGAGATAGAAGCTCAGGGGACATGGTGAGAAGTGACTAGAAGATATAAGTGTGAGCCCTCTGTCATGCCCGGATAGGGCCACTAGAGGACTCCTTGGTCTAGCGGTAACACCAGTGCCTGGGAAGGCGCTGTTACTTAGCAGACCTTGGTCTTGTGGTAGCGCCAGTGCCTGGGAAGGCACCCATTACTTAGCAGACCTTGGTCTTGTGGTAGCGCCAGTGCCTGGGAAGGCACCGGTTACTTAGCAGACCAAGAAAGGGAGTCTCCCTTTTCCCGGGGGAGTTAGAGAAGCCTCTCCTCCACCACCTCTTGTGGAAGGCCTGACATCACTCAGGCCCACCTGCAGCCATCTGGAGACCTAAATGTCTCCCTGCGATGCTATGCTTCAGCGGTCATGCTCTCAGTCCACTTTCATGTTCCACCCTGTACACCTGGCTCTGCCTTCTAGGTAGCAGTAGCAGAAGCAGAATTAGTGAAAGTATTAAAATCTTTGATCTCTCCGACAAATGCATAGAAGAAATAATGATGTAAGCTGGCCCCTCTCTGTCTCCACCTAAGCTACCAAATAGGGAGGGGCCCCCTGTTCGTTGGACACATGATTCACGTGACCTTACTTATCACTGGAGATGACTCACACTCCTTACCCTGCCCCCTTGCCTTGTGTACAATAAATAACAGCACAGCCAGGCATTCAGGGCCACTACCGGTCTCCGCATCTTTGTGGTAGTGGTCCCCCGGGCCCAGCTGTCTTTTTTTCTATCTCTTTGTCTTGTGTCTTTATTTCTATGATCTCTGGTCTCCACACACAAGGAGAAAAACCACAGGCCCTGTAGGGCTGGACCCTACAAGTGCAGCAGCTTCCCCCTATGTAGCATGCCTTAAATTTCATTTCTGCATTAATGATTTTATTACATCTAGTTCAGAAACGAGAAAACGAATTTTACAGGATAAATACCTGTAGCAGAGTGATTTGTTTCTAGGTCTCTATTCTTAGGAGGTATGAGATCTCCATCTTGACCTCTCTGCATACTGTGAGGTTTCAGACCCCATAGTGCCGGCTCAGTAAATGTGAAATTTGCATTTTGGCTGTTGTCCTCAGTATCTTTCCCCCTCTAACTTGTGGAATATATATGTCATGTATTACTAGAGGGACACCTGGATAGAACTTTAAATAACAGTAAATCAATTCAAGAGAAAGTTACTCCCTGCTTTTAGTCTTTCAGTTCCTTGGGAAATCCTCCGTGTGAGGTTTTTTTTTTTTTTTTTTACATTTCTCAAATGCTTGATTATACCTCCCTCCTCCCTTTTTATAAACAATGAGCTAGGCTCGAGCTCACTGCCTTCTTGGTAGGCACCAGAATTGAGCTAGAATTTAGTACATTTGTTTTGTTTTTCTTTTGTTTTTGGATAACTTTTTTTTTTTTAAACAGTAACTGTTGATTTGCCACTGAAAAGTAGTGTTTAAATTTTGCCTTACAAATTTTTATTTTAACAAATTAAATGAGTTTTAAATAAAAATATTAAATACAGGTAGGATAAAAGGGTGTGACAAAATTGAGAGCCTGATATGTTTGGGAGATTGCATGTGCCCTGGTTGAGAAGGTGGTATGGGAGTGAGTGAAACTTGGGAGTCACTTCTCTGGCATTCCAGGCTCTTCATTTATTTTTGTTTTGTCTGTAGTACTAACCTCTTGGTTAACAAGTATTTATGTTTTGTGCAGAGAGCTGTGTCCTGCAGATACCGTGAAAAACATAGTGTTCTTCCCTTTGTAGTCTTGGTGGGGAAGACAGCATGTGCCTGCAAGACACCTGGTGCAAGTGTGTACCATGGTAAATGCTATCAGAACAGCAAGGACCTTGTGTTGTCAGAGGAAGCAGAGGTCATCTCTGGCTGGGGACTTGAGGCTTGGCTCGGGCTTACGTTTTATCTGAGGCGCCTTTCTCCCTTTCATTTTGAATCTCCCTTCCTAAGTCTACATAAATTTTGTGGGAGAACGGGCATTTCTTTGTAGCTGTTATTCTAAGAAGCACTGTGTCCAGAAGAAAGAGCATCACACTGGCCCTCGGAAGACAGAGTGGCTGCCAGAGTTGTAGTTCTAGCACCCCTGTTTTCGGCTGGATAACTGCTTAATTGTTTCAGGTCTCAATTTCTTCATCTTTCTTGGTGATGATAAAACCGTGTGTCTTTCTTGCTTCATAAGGCAGCCCATGGGAGGGCCATTTGTGATGTTCATTTGCTTATCAATATTATCTTCACTCTATTATTTGTATTTGAAATACCGATAGGGATGATTTTGAGGGTATTTTAAATGTTTAATTATTTTTTTCCCATTTTTTTCTAGGTCTTGATGCAGAACTTTATTATGTGAGAAATGACCTTATTAGTCACTACGCTCTATCCTTTAATCTGTTAGTACCCAGTGAGACAAATTTCCTGCACTTCACCTGGCATGCGAAGTCCAAGGTAAGAGAGTGACTAACCACAGACATCATGACAGGGTCACCCAGCCACAGAGGCAAGGGCTGTGTTTGAGGACTGGGCTGCCATCTGTACTGAAGGGTCGGCCGGTGATGCGATATAGTAGTACTGAGTCTTTTCAGATTTATATTTCAAATACTTGGCCTATTCCTCTAAAATTTCTCGAATCCTTTAATACAAAAGTGGCTGTCATTTAATTGATTAGCATATGACACAACACTTACATCCTTTTAGGCTCTTCAAACAGAGATCCAGACCTAGCTTGAAAAGGGTGAAATTGGACCCAATAATGACATTGCTGCTGTGGTGAAATGATACGGGTGTAGGGGTGGGGATTGGTAAGACAGGCCTTTTAGACATGTTGGACAGAATGGATACAGTTCTCCCACTCATGGAGAAACGGTTTAAGAAAGGTACAGCAGATGCAGTCACCCATGTGTCCTGTGGTGAGGCTTCTTTACTCCTAAGGGCTAAATCCGATCACTTAAGAATCTCTTGCCTGGGCTACTTGTTGCTGAATTCTTCACATTTGCTCTGACTGCCTGGGTCCCTCAAACATAGTAAGTTTTCTCCTAAGTCAGAGAGTCGGAGACTGAGCCTGGAGGTGCCTCCTATACCCAACCAACTTCGGTTTCTTTTATCAACTTTGTATATAGGCTTTTGAATAGGATTTTATTTAGGAAATAAAAATAGTCTTGCTACTATAAATAAGAATACCTATTATAGAGTTTTTTTTTTAAAAGTACTATAGAATAGTGTCTGTCATGATATTTGCTGCAAGTTATTTAAATTGGCCACTTTAATATAGATTTTTTTAAATCTTCATTTTTTTCTACTTAGAAAACAACAAATGATTTTGGGAAAATTCAAATATTACAAAAATGTTTTAAGAACTCTAAGACTAGGCCTGGCATGGTGGCTCATGCCTGTAATCTCAGCACTTTGGGAGATCGAGACAGGTGGATCACGAGGTCAGGAGATCGAGACCATCCTGGCCAACATGGTGAAATCCCGTCTTTACTAAAAATATGAAAATTAGCCGGGTGTGGTGGCACACACCTGTATTCCCAGCTACTCAAGAGGCTGAGGCAGGAGAATCGCTTGAACCTGGTAGGTGGAGGTTGCAGTGAGCTGAGATTGCACCACTGCACTCCCGCCTGGGCG
This sequence comes from Piliocolobus tephrosceles, assembly GCF_002776525.5. Lineage (NCBI taxonomy): Eukaryota > Metazoa > Chordata > Mammalia > Primates > Cercopithecidae > Piliocolobus > Piliocolobus tephrosceles. The sequence goes on along the minus strand of NC_045435.1, from coordinate 156,621,472 downwards.
GCAGAGTGAGACTCCATCTCAAAAAAAAGAAAAAGAACTGTTAAGACTTTGTAGTTCTATATTCAGAAGTAATTGTTTATAGTTTGGTATAACTTCTTCAAGGTCCCCTTTTTTTCCCTTTTTAAACAAAAAAGGGATTTTTAGACGTGTATGTTGTATAGTACTTTTTCCCCTACAGAATAACTTATCTAGGCATCTTTATTTTTCTCTCACTCATTCTCTTTAGTGGTTTTATAATATGATATTGTACGGATGTATGCTATATTGCTTTCTGTAAAGTACCTCATTGATGGGACATATGGATTTTTAATAGCATTTTATTATTTCAAACAATACTTCCCTTTACTGTTACATAGTTTCCCTCATTTCATTTTGTAGGCAAAATCTAGGTAATGGGATGATGAAAACAATTGGTAGTTCATCTTTTATTGATTTTTCTACCTTTGCTATTTCTTTTATTTAAAAATTTTTCAACCTTTGCTTTTGATGAATATAGAAATACAGAAAAAAAATGTGTTAATGTGTATCCCTCTGTGTGTATATGTACATATATATGTGTGTGTATTTATATAAATATGTTAAGAACATATTTGTTCAGAAGTTTTTGTGCACTTATGGCCTTATTTCTGAATAGTAAATTACTGCTAAGAAGTGAAATGGCTAGCCAATGCATGTGCGTGTTTAAAACTTTGAAAGATACTGCCAGATGTACCAGTGAATAAGTGCTTATTTTTGATCTTCATTTCCTAATACCAACATTTTAAGTATACTTGTTTGCCTTCCAATCTCCCTCTCCCTCCCGCTCCCCATATGTCAGTGTGTATTTTCTAAGAAAAAGGGCATTCTTTATACGACCAAAGTACAATGATCAAAACCAGGAAATTTGACATTATTAAGTTATTATCTAATCTACAGTAGTCACATTTTATCAATTATCACAACAATGTTCTTCATAGCTAATTTTTACTAGTTGATGTCTCTTAGTTCCCTATCAGTCTGGAACAGTTCTGTAGCCTTTCTTTATGTTTTTTGACCTTAACATTTTTTAAACATACAGGCCAGTTATTTTGTAGAATGCCCCTCAGTTTGCGTTGTCTGAGGTTTCCTCATGATTAGATTCAGGAATATCTCTTTGGCAGTGATACCACAAAGGTGCTGTCCTTCCCAGTGCACAAGGTGCCAATTTGTCCCGTGACTGGTGGTGGTAAGTCCGAATACTCTCCTCACCAGATTTTTCCCGTCGAGTTTTTCCCTTTATAATTAGTGAGTAATTTGTGGGGAGATAATTTGAAACTATCTTTTAACAAAATCTCGTTCCTCATCACCCTTTCAACCTCTACTTTTTGCATCTGTTTGTGAAACTAGTTTTGTATTTCAGCCTGTGCGGTGGTGAGGGTAGTGTGTTTCCTCTCACTGGAAGAGGTCAGACCTACGCTGGATAACTGAATATTCAGTAAGGCTGTTGTAGAAGGAATTCAAGTATTTGTGGAGTGGTTGTTACTGAATTGTAAGTTCCCTTGCAACTCTGCGGTCCAGTGTTTCTGTGAACATCTTTCAGGCAGAGAAGCTTCTTACAGTCTCCAAAAAATTGATAGCTAATTCTTTGTTGTTATTCTTACCTTTGATGTTGATGCATACAAAAACAAATAATAGATGTATTTCAAAATGGTGAAAGGTTTATTAGAGAATTCTGTTCAGGCACTTCTATTGACTTTGAACAGAGTGTGAATATTTCTGGGCACACTTAGGAAAAAAGAATGCTGATATGAGAAGGTTTCCTGGGCAAGTGTATGGGTAGTGATTTGTGAGTACAAAGGCCATGTGGGAAGTGGCAGTGAGGACCGAACAAAATAAAACCTTCTTTTACTGATTCCTTTAAAACAGTTAATATACACTGTTTGTTATTTGGAGTGAGCGCAGGGCCCTGACATTGCTGGTGATGGGTGTCTGAGTCTTAGGAGCCTGTTACAGGAGGATGTTGGAGTGGGAGAGAGCAGGTAGGAGGGGCTCAGGTAAATATATATGTTTGAAGGGAAACTTGTGTTAGCGTGGTACATTGTGGGTCAGGAGAAGCCTTGGTATAGCTGTAGTTGTACTCCCATATCATTCACATTATTTTATAGAGCATAATTTCCAAGTTACTTCTTTGGCAGGTATAAATATCATTGTTAGTGCACATTTGGGCTGCCACTATGGTATGATATTCTTTGTGAGGCAGAAGTTTCCTGATTTTTTTTGGAGAGTATGACCGTTTATTTACATGTCCAGGCCAGAAATGTAGAAGGGATCCTAGTTTCCTTCTCCTACACTTTCTAAATCTAGTTGATTCTCTCTAATAATTACATCTTAAATTCGTTTCCTCCCTCTGTTGTGACCCAATGCCTCACCCTTAGTTTGGGCGTTCATTGTTTCTTGCTGGATTCGGAAGTGGTCTTCTAACTGGTCTCCTTTCCTCTGGACTGACCTCTCGTTGCACCCTCCACAAAGCCACCCTCGGCTTCTCTGTTGCTACCGGAATAAAGCTCTTGATTTCGTAGGAGGCCTTTATGGTCTGGTCTCGGCCTTTCTTTTCTGCCTCCTATCTAGCCAGTCATTTAGTGTCATTTTTTTCTGTCTTGGAATTTCCTGAATGCTCTGTGATCTGTCACAGTGCTGCTGTTTGCCACAAATGCCCTTTCTTCATTCTTTACCTGAATAACTCCTGTTTATCTCATAAAGCTGTGACCTGGTGTCACCTCTCCTCCAATGTGTCCGGTGCCCTTTTCTGTCTGCACAGTGCCCTTCTCCTCTCTCATAGCCCTAGTTATACTTTAAGAATATTGTACTAGTTTGATTTTCTTTTCTTTCTCTCTCCTATATGCTGAGCACATTAAAGGGTATCCCCTGTGCTTGGTATAGCACGTGGTACTTACTGCAGAAGAGATGTGCAGGTAGAAGCCACAGGGCCCGGCTCAACAAATGGGGAACTTCTGAGCAGTTAGGGCTTTTCAGAGTTGGAATGTGTGGCTTTAGGAGTGGTGACTTTCCTATTTCTGGAAGTGTGAAAACATATAGGCTGGGTACACTTGACAGTAGTTGCACAAGTGGGATGTTTCAGATATTCTACTCTTAATAAAGTGAGGTTATAAGTTTGGAAAAATGAGTGGGTTGAATATAAACCTAAACTGATTTATACCTGTAACAGGAATTTAGAGGAAAGTAACCATCTTATAATTTTTTTAAGTAAAAAACTAAGGAAATATGTCTGTGTTAATCTAGTTTCAGGCTTCAGACACTATTGCAGTTCCCAATTCTAGGTAATAATCTCTGGTGATTTGAGCACAGTTGATTACGTTTATTTATTTTAAAAGTTAATCTTATGAGTAGATAATATATGCACATAGTAAAAATGTAAAAAGCATAAAGGGTATACAGTGGAAAGTAAGTCCCCTACACCTTCTGGTACCATCCCTGAGCAATCCAGCCACTTAGGTCCCCTTGCCTGAGTCAGCCAGTGTTGCCTGATTCTTGTCTTTCCTTTAGAAATCGTTTGTGTGTATGTAAGCATCCATGTGTATATGTATATATACATCTTTCAACAACTAACATACCACATACTTTTCTGCAGTTTGCAGAGCACTGAACAATATCCTGGTCAAGGATCTCTGTCACTTGATACAGAGTCGTACTTTTTCCCCCTTCAAATGGCTGTATTATTTATTATTATATGGTTGTACTTTGGTTATTGATTAGTTCCTGTGAGAAAATTAAGACCCAGATTTGGAAAGGGACTTGCTTAAGGTAGGAGAAGTAGGGTTAGAGGAAGCAGAAGATAGAGATGACCTGAAATGGGAAAGTCACACATGAGGGCAGGGGAGGCTTGATGAAGGGTTTGTCACCTGATCATTTAACCCTGAGGTGTAATCATGAACTTTCAGAAGGAAGGCCGTGCCTCTCAAGCTCTAATACTTTATTGGAAACCCTCGGTTCTTTCTTTAAGGTTTTGCCAGAAGATGAAATATTTGCTTCCAGAGATCTCCTGGCTCCCTGGTATATGTCAGTTCAACATTGTAGATATTTTAACATTAGTTTTCACATATCACAGCTTCTGGTAATAGTGTTTCTCAGTGTTTACACGGTTTTGTCTTACCACACAGATTGTGGTCACTTCAGAGGCTTGAAGCTGTCTTACTCTTAGTGCATAGGTCACACATGCCTTAGCGAGTGGTCAGGAAAGACCATTGTGTTAATTGCATTTTGAGCTGGGAGTAGAACTCTGGTATTGCTTGTTTTTCACAGGACCACACACTTAAAAGCAGGCTACTGAGAGGCTTTAACAGATAATTAGTTTCTTCTGTATTCCAGCACATTCCCCAATATCCAGGAAAAACATGTAACTGTGTCTGTTAAGTGTCAGTAGCTTTTTTTATTTCCTTCGAGACAGAGTCTCGCTATGTCACTCAGGCTGGAGTACAGTGGCGTGATCTCAGCTCACTGCAAGCTCCGCCTCCGGGTTCACGCCATTCTCCTGCCTCAGCCTCCCAAGTAGCTGGGACTACAGGCGCCCGCCACCATGCCCGGCTAATTTTTTTGTATTTTTAGTAGAGACGGGGTTTCACCATGTTAGCCAGGATGGTCTTGATCTCCTGACCTCGCGATCTGCCTGCCTCGGCCTCCCAAAGTGCTGGCATCACAGGCACGAGCCACCGCATCTGGCCGTCAGTAGCTATTTTAGATAATCCGAAAAGCAAAAATTTGCCAAGATGTAGCAGAATATTCCCACTACCCACCCTCACCCCATGGCTGTTTTCTGCTTTGGAATTCATCATCATTTTCTAGGAGTTGCAGGGAACTCGTCCAGAGTTCCAGCAGACACCGCTGGAGGCCAGCGGCTGTGTCCTGTGCAGAGTGAGGTTTCTATGAGAAAGGCATTACTTCTAGTAAGTTCAGAGAAATTAAAAGGCTATTTAGCTGTAGACAAGTGTATTCACTTTAAATCTGTACTCTCTGTGTTCCAGAAGGAAATGGCTTTACTTGCCAGCTTCCTACTTGTAGTTGCCATTTGTTTCCAAGTAAGGGAACATAAGCAAAAATGTTTATTTTTCAGTTTATTCAAATGTTTATATTTTTGGTAGGTTTTTTTTTTTTTTCTTTTCTTTTCTTTTTTTTTTTCCTTTTTTTTTTTTGTTTGAGACTGAGTCTCACTCTGTCACCCAGGCTGGCATGCAGTGGTGCGATCTCGGCTCACTGCCTCCTCCGCCTCCCGGGTTCAAGTGATTCTCCTGCCTCAGCCTCCCGAGTAGCTGGGATTACATGTGCCCACCACCATGCCCACTTAATTTTTGTATTTTTAGTAGAGACGGGGTTTTGCCATGTTGGTCAGGCTGGTCTAGAACTCCTGGCCTCAAGTGATCCACCTGCATTGACCTCCCAGAATGCTGGGATTACAGGTGTGAGCCACCACGCCTGGTCTGTAGTTTCTTTTCTGAAGTATTTTGGCTCACTCTACATTCTGATAAACAACTGCTGTTCAAATTGCTTTGTCCCAGTAGACTGTACGTTTAACTTTTGAGCAGATCTGTTTCTTTAAAGGATGATTGGCAAGTGAGAGTCCTTACAGATTGATACATGCCCAACTAGAGAAAATTGGGCTTCAATAATTGGCAATTTCTTCTCTAATCCCAGAAACTGCAGTTTTAAAATTTATATCCTAAAGACTGCAGAGGGAAAAGAGAACTACCTTGTGAATGCCCCCCATTTTTAGACAGTTCCTCAAAAAAGGAGCTAGCAAGCAGGCTTCCGCAGTTTCATGCTTCATATTCCTCTAAGCTGCTGATACGACCAAAGGGGCTGCCTTCTCAGACCTCCTCCTCAGCCCTTTGCACCTCTCCCTGTGCCCTCACTGGCCAGCTACACTCACAACCTCGTTTCCCTCCCTTCTCTCCTCCTTTTTACCTTGCCACACTGAAATGCTCACGTGCCAGTGTTACCCCTTTTTTAACTGCAGTTAGCGCCCTGGACCCCTCCGCTTCCTTAGGGGTTCTGGTCTCTGGTCTGCTGCTTCTCTCCGTGTGATAACTGAGACCTATGATAAAGGAGACAGCAAGTTTCTGGGGAAATAGTAAGTGTGGCTTTGAATTTGTTAAGTTGGAAGGCTGTAGGGTAATTAGGTAGATTTGCTTAGTAGGTAATTGGACACTTGGGAGGGATTGAAGGTAAAAGAGAGTGAGAGAAATGGATGATTAAGATATTCCATCAGTGGTGAAATGGGCTAGAACCTAGTGTACTAGGAGAGAAGGATTTACATTTGGAGAGGAAAATGGACCTTTCTTTGGGAGTGGAATGGAAAGAATGGATGCTCTAACAGATCTGCCTGGGTGTTGAAAAGAAAGGTGAAAATGGAGTTCCTCTGTGCTAGTGGAAAGGGACAAAAACATTGAGTGTGAGGAGGTGGGGAAGGTCTGTAAGGTTGGAATAAGACTAGGGAAGAGAGGGTCAGTGAGGAAGGGATTGCTGAGCGGAACTAAAGGCCTCCCCTGAGGCTGGAGGTCATCGTTGTATAAGAGCTCCTACTCTGTAGGATGGATTTCCTTCAGCAGTGCTGAGCAGCAGGGGTAGAGTAAGGGGTGGTCAGGATGCTGGAGCTGCCCTTTGAGAGTTTGGAAGGAGTGAACCAGCTGAAGGTGCCAATATGACTGTCAGTAATGTTGCCTTCTTTAGGGCTTAGGCTGTGGGAAACATGAAACTAGGTGTTTGTGGCTATACTGGAGAGAAGGGAAGTGGCTTTAACTGGCTACTGCATCCTGTTAGGAACACAGCTCCTGGCTCATAAATGTGCCTCATAAACTTTGGCTGACTTGGAGTGATGGAGTCAGAGAACTGGTTTTGTAGGAATCAGAGGTGGTGATGGGATCTTTGATAGAATGGCATTTTTGCATTTGTTTTGGTTATGAAGTAGTTCTTTAGTGTGTCAGGATATTGAATACTGAATATTGAAGCCAGGGAAAACATAGCAGGACACTAAGGCCTCTGCAAGTCCTGTGTGGGTCATTGGTGTTGATGGCGTGAGAAGTAGCCATTATGAGTAGAAGCTGTGAGCTTCAGCTGGGCATGGTGGCTCACGCCTGTAATCCCAGCAATGTGGGAGGCCAAGACAGGTGGATCACTTGGGGCCAGGAGTTCGAGACCATCCTGGCCAACGTGGCGAAACCCCCTCTGTACTAAAAATACAAAAATGAGCTGAGCATGATGGCGTGTGCCTGTAGTCCCAGCTACTTCAGAGGCTGAGGCAGGAGAATTGCTTGAACCCAGGAGGCGGAGGTTGCAGTGAGCTGATATCACGCCACTGCACTCCAGCCAGAGTGACAGAGTGATACTCGGTCTCAAAAAAAGAAGTTATGAGCTTCAGAGTAGAGGGGATTTGCATGAGGGCATGAGGAAGGGATGTCTAGGAAGGACCTAGTGATCCTAAAGAGTGCTGACCCTACTGTCTAGGCCCTGAGGGTCAGGTGTTATAGGAACTGAATGATAGGGGAACAGATGACTTCTGAGGAAAGCCAGGTTGTGGGAGAAGGTGGGAAGACATTTGTGAAGAGGCAGAGAGTGTAGGAGGTTGTTCTGAATAGGGAGGTTCTCAGAATGGGGAAGAAACAGAAGGCCTGCAACAGTGTTCTTGACAGACCCAGGAGGTTTCGTGTCAGAATCCCTGGGGCCAGCAGTGGGCTGATGATTATGAAGTGCAGCATGGCAGTAAGGTGGCTGTTCTGGAATGACTGCTGATGCCGCTGATGTCTGCATTTATCAGAGGAGACTTGTGCCAGGCTAACAGTTAGGTGTGTTACATTAATGATCCTATTTGATCCTCATAACATGTATTACCCTCATTTTACAAAAAATGGAAACTCAGAGAAGTTACTAATTTACCTGAGGGTCACATGGTCTCATGTTTCGGAACCCAGTTCTTGCGGTGCTGATTTCTTTTGTGCACCTGCCCTTCATGTATAGTCCTGTTCAGAGATACCGTGGGTGTAGGGATGTATAACGAATGCATTCTTTGATGTTGTATTGCTGGAAAGCTTGCTCATTCCCTGCCCAAACTTGCTTGGCTGTGGCTCTCTAGCACCCCCTGGTGGCAGCAATGGTATTGTGATCTGCTAAGGTGAGTGTGAACACTTTCTAGCCAAGGTACCTCTAAGTCACTGATGTGCTGCAGCAAGAACATTTCCTTTGTTGGGAATGTGGCACTTATTAAACACAGCCTTTAACAGTTGTTTATGTACCTATCTTAACTGCAGAGGAAGAATTTAATGTTTGTATACCCCTACAGTGTTTAGCTAAGAGACTAAATACAGTGTGAAAGGAGAAACCCCAAGGGGAATCAAACTCTAGATTGAGCCCTTCTTATTCATGGGTAACAACGCCTTCCACCTTAGCCCAAGCGTAAGGGCCATCCCTTCCCTTATATCTGGGATGATACTCTTTCCCTCTTTTCTTTCATCTTTATTATGTACCATTTCATTAGCTTTATTCACTAGCATATATACATATTTGAATATCTCATCTAAAAACGAAGAAAGAAAAGCTTTGGAACACCCCCCACTTCACCATCTGTCTCCCATTCTTCCAGTTAAGTTTCTTAAAGAATGGCTTATCGAATGTCTTTCTTCTCACTCTTTTTCCAACCTGCTGCCTCATGGCTCTGCGAATCTCAGTCCGCCACCAGTGACACCTTTTGTGACCACTGAATGGGAGAGGGATACCATACGTATCAAGAACCTGTGGGCAGGGCAGAGAGTGATGTGAACTGTAGGACCTCATTGAAGGTCTTGATGCCGGCAGCCATTCTGAATTTCAGCTATTGCTTTGCAGTTTGAGCTGCTGCTTTCATGAACTCTCCATAGCAACAGAGCCATAATTATTGATGCTGATTGGTTCTATTAAGCCACATTGGGTAGTCCAGGTATTGATAGATAATATTGGTGTTTTAGAGACATTTCATGGGTTGCCTCTCTTCCCTTCTGGATTCTGAATCACTTCTCAAGTTAAATGGAGATCTAAATATGAACTTTCTTTTTGGTGGGAGCAAGACTAGAGGATGTGACTTAGATATTCTATGAGAAATCTACCTTGGCATCTGCTTATTGTGTGAGTAGGTCTGCAGAGCAGACCTTCTTCTACCAGCCACAAGGAGTCCCTCCGAGCTTGTCTTTCATTTATCAACCAGAGAAGACATTGGTAGATATTTATAGTCTGTCAGTTACATATCTCACTGCTTTGGTTCTTCACATCTGGCTCTTCATGGCCTCTCTGTCAGTGCTGCATAGTCCTCAGCAGGATTTCTGACCCTAGATGGCAGGTTTTATGGAAGAATGGTGGTCCTGTTCTGGACATAAAATAGAGGGTGGCTTATTGGGTTGAATTTTTATCTAACTGAAAATTCTTGGGACTATTTCTGACAATTTGGACTTTTTTATAGCTAGATTATTTGTACATGTGAAAGGCTCATGCATTGGTTAGTTAATGAGCTAATTAATGAAGTCAAGCTGATAGTATCTTTCTTCTTATCACAGGTCCATTTTGTTTATTTCTGTCTATTTTACAGGTTGAATATAAGCTGGGATTCCAAGTGGACAATGTTTTGGCAATGGACATGCCCCAGGTCAACATTTCTGTTCAGGGGGAAGTTCCACGCACTTTATCAGGTAAGTGAGATTCTTCAAAGACAGAGTTAACATACTTTTTCAACTGTATCCCCTGTGTCCCCAAAACGAAGTTTAACTACTGATGTGTAGTGTGTATTACTTTTCTACAAAAAAAGTAATTTTTGTAAATATTTGCACTGTGTTCTTAAACCATTCTCTCTTTTCTGTCCTTCTAGAACTCTCTGTGCTCAGCCCTCCCTCTCTCCTTTTCTGCATTGCTGGTACTTACCTCCACATGAGTCCCTGTGTCTGATCACGTTTCACTTTGATTAGGCACCACATTCCACCCTGTGGCCCAGATGGTCTTTGCATGGTCATATTTGACCCTGTGACCTGAAGCCCATCAGTGGCCTCCACTCCCATCAACTGAACATTCCAGACTCACCATCTTGTGTCCTGGATACTTTACCATCTGCCCCTGTCTGCCTGTCTAGCCGTGTTGCTGCACTTGCCCCAGAGTTCTGGCAGTTCCAGACTACATGAAGTTCTGATCTTTAAGCCTTTGCATGTGCTGGTCTCAGTATTTGGGATCATCTTTTCCTCTTTCTGCTTGTGAACTCCTTTCTATTAATCCTACTCATTCTGCAAGACTCAAGATTTACACTGTCTTTTTCCTGCCACCTTCTCTTCTTTCATTTGTTAGCTTCTATTCTTCCTACCCCCTGGGAACTTCATATTTAACTGTTTTTGCACTGATTACATTATCTAGCAGTTCCCTTGATGCTTAGCATAGAGTATGGCTCAGGATAGGCACTCAGTACAGTCTGAGTAAATGAATAAGTGTCTTACTTACACCAATTTAACTACTTTTGAACTAACTTCTTAGGCTGTTTAAGTTGTGGTATTTGTAAGTAATGGAAATTTTTAAAAATTGAAAGTATCAGCCACAATAGTGTTGTGAAACTTTTTCTGGCAGTCATATTCACTGTTATCAGTCACATACATTAAGCTTGAAGAAAGCACAGGAAGGCTGCTTGAATTTTTATGGGCAGTAAAGGAATTTAGAAATGCCCATATCTTTAATGCACTCATACAGATGGTAGAATGATATGTTTTAAATTTGTAGGAAGAGAATCTTAAAGACTGGGGAAAAAAATTATATGCACTGAAGTCTGTTATCGCATTGCTACAATTATGGATTAAAATCAGTTTCTATTGAGAAAGGTGTTGTTTTTAAACTCATAGCTGAGAATTGATCAGATTCATTTACAGGTTTATATTTAATCTTTTTATGAAGAGCAGACATACTTGCATTTTGGTAGTGAGTTGTCTTTCCATTTGATCATGTAATTACTGTTGTTACTACTGCTAATGTGTCTGCTAAGGTTTGCCTGATGATCCTTTAGCTTTAGTGTATTGGAATAGCAGGACTTATGAGACAAAGTGATGTATTAAAAACAATGAGCAAAAGTTGAAAACAATTATCTCTTCATTGATGTCTTGATGTCTCTTCATTGATGTCTTGGTTTGTTCTTTAATACTAACTTTTATATCCATAATGAAATGCTTAGTGTCTAGAGGTGTGGTAGTCTGAAGATCTCTAAAAACTTCTGTTTAGTTACTTTATTTAAATGTATTATTTTTAGTTTTCTTGCAGCAAAAATAAGTAATTCTAAAATGTTTAAAAGAATCATTTTGGGGCATTAATGGTGATTTTTAGAAAATGTAAAATATTTTTCTTATCTTTTTTAAACAGTGTTTCGGGTAGAGCTTTCCTGTACTGGCAAAGTAGATTCTGAAGTTACGATACTAATGCAGCTCAACTTGACAGTAAATTCTTCAAAAAATTTTACCGTCTTAAATTTTAAACGAAGGAAAATGTGCTACAAAAGTAAGGAATTTATTTACCAAAATATGTTTTACGTATATGTGAGAAGGTGAAAAATAGAGTTTGTTGTTTTTTCACAGATTTAATTATGACCAACTCGTGATTATAGTTGCAAGTGAGAAAAGAACACTGACAGATGAAGTTTCGAGATAATCCCAGATCGCTGGTAGCCAAGAATCTCACTCAGGCCTCATTTAGTCCATGCTTTCTCAAATCTTTTGTCAGAATTGCTAAAATGTTTTCCATTAGGAATAGTGCTAAAATGGTTGAAGAGGTAAAGAAATAAGAAAAATCTGTTGGGACTTCTGAGTAACTATGTTAATTTTGTTTCCCTTATCAAGTTACTTTTATGCAGAAGCATTGCTCTGGGGTGAGATAGACCTGGGTTGGAATGACAGCTCTGGTCTTTTCAGGATATTGGTACAAGTTACTTAACGTCTCTGAAGCTCAGTTTTCTTCATCTGTAAAATGGGCATAATACCTGTTTCAGAGATTTGTTGTTTTTACAATTCATTAAATCTAGCCTAAAACTTAGAATACCATATGTGGGTACTTACCAAAGTTAGTTTTTTTTTGGTTTTGAATTATAAACTGAAGAAATCAGAGTGGATATGAAAGAGTTTCAGTATGCGAGGTCATAAATCAAAGAATTTTGGAGTTCTTACAAGTTTAGTCCATCCCACTCACTGTAAGTTCCATAAAGCTAAAGTAACCCAAATTTACAAGGTCACATAGGTAGAATTGGTTAGTATCTAAGATGGGGGTGAGCGGAAATCCTATCCCAAACCTTGAGTGCTTACTATGTTCTAAGTGCTTGACAGATATTACACCTGTTTAATCCCTACAGCAACCCAAGGCAACGGATTCTGTCATTGTTGTCATTTTCAGAAAAGGAAGCTGAGCTTCAGAGAATCTAGCTTGCCAAGATCAGATGGCTAAGTGGTGCAGCTAGGATGCAGACCTGTTCTTTCAGCCTCTTTGTTAAACTGTCTTTTTTTTTTTTTTTTTTTTTTTTTGAGACAGAGTCTCACTCTGTCGCCCAGGCTGGAGTGCAGTGGCGCAATCTCTGCTCACTGCAAGCTCTGCCTCCCGGGTTCACGCCATTCTCCTGCCTCAGCCTCCCAAGTAGCTGGGACTACAGGCGCCCGCCACCATACCCGGCTAATTTAAACTGTCTTTTAATAAATTTCCCAATTGAAATCAGTGCTGAGTGTTATGAAAACACCTAAGGCCAACAAGTGAGTTGTAATGGCTAATGTCTGGGTACATGCCAATAAAAAAAGCTGCACTACATTTGAATAGACATCTTAAGAAAGAAAAGCTAGCATCTTTCAGCTTTAGTGTTTTGATACAATTTTCAGTTCTACTATATTCAGTTATGTACCAACTTCTATGTAATTTTAAAGACAAAGGATATTTCAGAGACTCTTTAGTCCAGTGTAGTCATTATATGTTTGATATAAGGAGATTGGACCCTAGGCCACCTAGGGTACCACAGCTAGCCAGTGAGGAGTATAAAACATTCAGTTCGTGATCCTCAGAGAGATGGACATGACTGTACCGTGGTGCTTCATGTTACTCTTAAAGGCAGAATGATAACCAGACATGGTGTGGCCTCTGGATCCCACCAGTACTAATATCTGCTAAGGTTAATGATCAGCTGATACTCAAAATGATCATATACCGTCTCCATTTTCTTTAATATGTGTATGAAATTAACATTAAAATTCTGTGTTGGAGTAATTTTCTATTCTGTTTTAGACTTAAGTTTTTCTCTGGCCCTCTGTATTTGTTGGTCATGGTTTTGGCCACCCTAGTCACCCAGTTCAGGCTCATGACTCTTACTTTGTTATGTGATCCTAATGTTTTTATTTATCTGGTTTTCCAGCCTACTATATTTCAAAAACTGTCTGCAACAGAAAACATATCTGTACCATATGGAATGTTAGTAGGTGTTACTAGCAAAAAAAGTTTCCTTTATCATATGAGGATGGCAATTATGGGTTAGACAAGTTTTGTGACCCCATGACTCCTTTTAGTCTTTACATTCTGATGTTCACTGTGAACCTCCAAAGAGACACTATAGTATGTGGTGTTTCCCAAACTTCTTGACCACAGGAACATTTTCATTGAGCATCTAGAAGTAACACCCATTGGCTAACAGTGGTATAGACTATTGATTGATGACTGTAGTGGTGATTATCGGAATAGTAATGTAGCTTTCATTATCTTGCAACAAATACCTGTTGCTGAGTTCCAGCAATGTTCTGATAATTATTGTAATTAAGGATTTTCATGGAAAAGAGAATTTCTAAAGCATCATTTATCTCCTTTTAAATTCAGAACTTGAAGAAGTAAAAACTTCAGCCTTGGACAAAAACACTAGCAGAACTATTTGTAAGTGTTAATGTATTATCTTTATCCATTATTAGAAATGAAAAATGGTTGACTGCATATAAACATGATTGCATGAAGCTTGGAGGCCTCATGGTTTCCAGTTTGTCAAATGATAATGACACTACGCTGTTATTTTGCTGGTGCTTTGTAGACTGGTGGATAGGTCATGAAACTTAGAATATTGACTATTTTGAGAACTAAAATTTATACGTATTTTGTAACAAGTAAGCTAAAAAGTTATACAAGCAAGAATATCACGTTTTTGAGTAGTCCTAATTAAAGTATGACCATGAAATATATGTAAGATCTTTATTAGCAGAGGGTTAGAAAATCTGGCTTGCAGTCTGGACCTAATCTTAAGCTAATTTCATCCAGGTGAAGGTGTAAGCTTAAAGATACTGTGTTACTTAAAACTACAGAGCAGATATGCAAAGTAGATTTTTATTTTTTGGTATTGGTTGTGTTTAGATACTATTAAAAACTTCTTTTTTTCTTTTCTGACATGAAGACATCGTTGAGTCTTACTCTTCTTGGGGTTGTGTTAATAGCAGTATCTTAAAAGGATACTAGATTCTCTTCATGCAAGTAGACTTTTAAAAAATTGTTTTTTGAAAATTTCAAGTCTATGAAAGTTCAGAGTACGCTTTGATGAACTCCATGTGCCCATCCCCCAACCTCAGTAATGATCAACACTTTGCCATCGTCCTTCCATTGATTCCCTCCTTTTGTACTGGTTAGGGGTGGAGGAAAGTATTTTCAGGCACATCCCAGGCATCAGATTATTTCACCCATAAAATTTCAGGGTGGATCTCTTTTAAAAGGGCCTTAAAAAAAAAAAAAACCCACAATTACCTAATACCTATTCATTTTGATTTGTCATATGTAATGAAATTAACAGCAGTTGCTTAGTATCACCAATAGATAGTCCATGTTCAAATTAACCCGGTTGTCTTAAAAATGTCTTTTTTTCCCCCTGAATCAAGATCCAAATGAAGCCTACACAACTGTTTGGGTGATATGTGTTTTGTTTTAATCAGAAACCACCAACCCTTTTATTAATATTACTTGTTTATTGAAGAAATTAAATCATTTGTCCCATAGAATTTCCCACATTCTGCATCTTCCTGAAATCATTGAACATGTTTTTTTTTTTTTTTTTTTTCGCTTCTGTAAACTGGCAAGTAGATTTTGCACTTGATTAGATTTAGAACCATCTCTTTGGTAAGAATAGTCTATAGATGGTACTCTGTGCTGCCTATTTTGTCTTTTCATCACCTTGGGAGGCACAGAGTATCTGGATGTCCCGAAGTGGAAATTTTTTGCCTGTAAAATAATGCGACGTATTGTCTACTTGCTAGAATATTTCTGAAAAGAAAGAAAAAAACATTAAAAAAAGTCACTGTTGCCAAAGTTTACTTTTAAAATTCTGGTGACTTTGCCCATTTCTTTTATGCTAGTAGGATATTACTTCTCAGCAAGAGCAGTATTGCATATTCTTGGCCTCTGTCTGTCTCTTCCTTGTTCCTTCTCATCTTCCCGCCCTTTCTATTTATTCAGCCAGCCAACACCTATGGAGAGTCTGTGGTGTGTTAGGTGGTATGACTGAAGCAGAGGACTAAACTGTGAGCAGATAGACCCCGTCCTCGGGGGTTTATAATGTAGTGGGAGAAATAGACAAGGCAATAGGCAGTGATAACAACATAGCATGGCAAGCTATGATATGGCAAGCACAGGGGGATTTGGGAACCCAAGGATAGCTTCCTGAGAACAGTGACAGCTCTTCTGAGAGCTGAAGGGTGACCAGATGGTAGCAAATGGGGAATGGGAAAAATGCATGGGGAAGCCTGGAATTTGGAGGTAATTGAGCAGGGTACATCTAGGGGGATCTGCCTAGCAGAGCTGTATCCTCGGCTCTGCTCTGGAAAGTGCTTGGACAGCGCTGCTAACACATGCCTCCAGAATTCAGAATTTTTTTCTGCCCTTCCCAAGATTGAATAGCTTTCCCATGGCATAAGGTAATTCTTGATGAAAGTCATGCCTTCATTCAGGCTACAGCCAAGTCTAGCTGCCCTAGAAGTCATTTGGTCTCTTTGCGTTAATCTGTTCTGATTTATTATTTGTTGATTGAAAGTTTAAATTTTAGAAAAGTTTTATTTTTCTTATTTCCATGTGTTTTTGAAAGCTATAACTTTTATCTTTTATCCTGAACTATCCCCAGAACTCCAGACTTGTGTATCTGTCAATTTAACATCTATGCATGGAGATATGAGGTACCTAGTTCGTAGTCTAGGTACTCCAAATTTAACTTGGACAAAACTTTTGATTTTCACATCCCCAACCTGCTTATTTTTATCTTTGTAAAGTTACCCTTATCCAAGTTATCGCTTAAGCCAAAACTTTTCATTCTTTTTCTTTCTACTTTGGTACAATCCATTTGTAAGGTCTGTTGACTGTGTTTCCAAATCCATTTACTTCTCATCTTCACTGTAACACTCTTGTTCAAGCCAGTGCTCTCTCCTCGAATTACTATGGTAACCTTCTAACTCGTTCCCTGCTTCTGCTCTTGCATTCTTCACACATCATGCAGTCATTTTTTGTTAAGTGGCCGTGTGAAATTGCTTTGCTTGAAACCTTGCAATGATCCCCCATCTCATTTAGGATAAACCCCAAATGCCTCAAGTTTTGTTCAGTAGAGTTATGATGTGAGTACTCGTGATCATATCTTGCATGAATCTCCAGGCACACCAGTTCTGCTTCTGTTTGCATCTTCCACTCTGCCTGCTTCTGTCATCTGTATCTTTGTTTCTGTGTGTTTTTTCTCAGTTTGCTTCTGTGTGTGTGTGTGTGTGTGTGTGTGTGTGCGTGTGTGTGCGCGCGCGCGGCTGTGTCTATGTCATTGGGTTATTTTCCATGTTGCTGAGGCTGTTTGTCCTATTTTATTTATTTATTTATTTATTTATTTATTTATTTATTTATTTATTTATTATTTTTGAGACGGAGTCTTGCTTTGTCGCCCAGGCTGGAGTGCAATGGTGTGATTTTGGTTCACTGCCACCTCTGCCTCCTGGGTTCAAGTGATTCTTCTGCCTCAGCCTCTTGAGTAGCTGGGACTACAGGTGGGTGCGCACCACCAGGCATGGCTAATTTTTGTAATTTTTTTTTTTTTCAGTACAGATGGGGTTTCACTATGTTGGCCAGGCTGGTCTCAAACTCCTGACCTCAAGGGATCCACCCACCTCGGCCTCCCAAAGCGCTGGGATTATAGATGTGAGCCACCGCGCCCAGCCTGCCTCTCTCTTTAAAATAATGGAAAGCCGAGTATCATTTTATTTAATGAATAGAGTCTTTAAAAACAGAAAAGCAAAACAATTTCTGTTACTTTCAAAAAAGAATAAATGTTTGTTTTTATAAACTTGTGGACCCTTCTGTCACTCAGTCTTCTGTGAGTCAGTGGTCCGTGGCAACAAAACGATGTCTGATCCCTCTAACCCAAACATCATTGTTGAAGAGATAGGAAGAATATATAGATGCCTGCTAGCCACATGTGACTTTCTAACCTACTTACAGTGAAGTCAAATTAAAACATCAGTTCCTCAGTTTTACTAACTACATTTCAGTAGCTTTAGTTGTATTTACATTTGAATGCTTAATAGCCACAGGTGACCAGTGGCTACTGTATTGGACAGTACTCTAGAGAACATTTTCGTCACTGCAGAAAGTTCTGTTGGACAGCACTGCTATAGTATATTTTATGCACTGGTATGTATGTTTTATGTATACCATTTGTGAGTGACTGTTATACTCATTAGCCAAAAATTCTATTTAAAAAAAAATTTTTTTTTTTTTTTTTTGAGATGTAGTTGCACTCTGTCGCCCAGGCTGGAGTACAGTTGAGTGATCTCGGCTCACTGCAACCTCTGCCCCCGAGGTGCAAGTGATTCTTGTGCCTCAGCCTCCCAAGTAGCTGGGACTACAGGCGCCTGCCACCACGCCTGGCTAATTTTCATATTTTTAGTAGAGGCGGGGTTTCACCATATTGGTCAGAGTGGTCTCAAGGTGATCTGCCTGCCTTGGCCTCCCAAAGTGCTGGGATTACAGGTGTGAGCCATCACACCTGGCCTAAAATATTTTTTTAAAACTACAACAAAAACATCAAAAAAATTTTGTGAACTTACATCAATATGCTACTGGTAACTGATCTTACCAAAGAATGGGCACGTGAAAAGAACAATACTTATTTGTGTATATTGGATCACAAAGCAGTCATATTTGTTTTAAAAGCTAAATGTGCTTTTTGTTTTTATTTCAGATGATCCTGTACATGCAGCTCCAACCACTTCTACGCGTGTGTTTTATATTAGTGTAGGGGTTTGTTGTGCAGTAATATTTCTCGTAGCAATAATATTAGCTGTTTTGCACCTTCATAGTATGAAAAGGATTGAACTGGATGACAGGTATTGTACACATTTTGGGAAAGAAAAAAAATGAAAGCAGTTATTTGTATATGTGTGGGAGCCCATACATACCAATGTGTAGTGGTGCAGGGGAAGGAGGGAGGATGACCAAGCCCCAGCCAAAGGAAAAATAAGATGACCTAATCACTGTCTCTGTGTTTCTCTGATTTTATTTTTATTTTTTAAAAGTTATGAAGTCAGAAATTTGTTTTTTAGTTGTTGGGGGAGAAGTGGAGAACAAGTATGTTTTTTCTATTCCCTTTGACATGACTCTACTTCAGACCATTGCCTTTTCAAAATAGCCCTGTTTCTTCCTTCTAGCTCTTCCCTTCATAATTCTCCCACCCTCTCTTCCTCCCTCCATCCAGTGAACGTTTATTGAGCACCTGCTCTGATTTAAACTGTTGGTTCTCAACCTGGTTACACGGTAGAGTCAAGGAGAAGCTGTTAAAACATGTTAGTATTTGGGTCCACCTTCCAGAGATTTTGATGCAAGTGGTTTGTGGTAGTATTTGGGGATCAGTATTTTTCATAAAGCTTCCTGGATGATTCTAATGTACAACCCGTTTGAGATATACTGGGTTAGATATTATGCTGAGTGCTGGGAACAGACAGAAATAATAATATACTTCATAGTTTCAAGATTTTAATCTTTTGCATTAACCTGTAATTATAAAAGCATGTAATTTGATGACTGTGATATGTATAGTAAAGTGTGTGAATACAAAAGGTGCTTGTCCAGCCTCAGTGAGTCAGAGATGACAAGGAGGATGTTATAGTCAAGTTAGGGTGAGAGGTACGGATGGAATGATAGGTTTATTTTCATAACACACACTTCTTACTTCCCTCCTCAGTGATTCCCAGTTGCTGACTGAAGACATGACCCAGCTTTGTGACTTCTTTGAAAGGCCTGCTTTATGTGGAGATGTATCATCCATACTCTTTGAACCTTTTCTCCTCTTCTTGCTGTATCCTTCCTTTCGCTCCAGTCAAATGATTACTTATTCCTCACTTTTGCCCCACACTTTGCCCTTCAGGACTTTTGTTCATGCTTTCTTCTTCCCACAGGCTGCCTCCGTGCCTTTTCCACCAGTCCATACTTGGTCCACTCTTCAAATTCCAGCTCCATTGCTGTCTCTTTCATGAAGTCTTTTCTAAGCCTCCCAAACACCCATTTCTCTTTGTCTCTGTCTCTCTCTCGTAGCAGTTATTGTACTTTTTCTTCTATAATTTTTTGTGTAATTGTCTTACCTTTAGAATGTAAGCTTTTTCTAGTTAGGGAGCAGTGTGCCTTACTCCGTGTTGAGTCACCAGTCCTAATTGGTCTTAACATACAGCTGGGAGGCATATTTGTGGCATAAGAATATGAAGGGGAAGGGAGCTGGTTGGATTCAGTACTTGCCCCTAAGTACTCTTTGTCCCCACTGTTTTATTTTCCATTTCTGTGTGGAGAAAGAAGAAAAAAGGGATACGAATGAGAAGGAAGTACATATATGATTTGTTTCAGAATATGTTTTGTGTACATGGTGGTGGTGAAGTTAGGTTTAGATTTTTACAGGGGAAGAAATCGCATTTGGAGGCAATTAAGGGAACATTTTGATAGGACTTTGAGAGAGGATACAGGTAGAGAGGTGACTAAAGAGTATGACATTTGGAAGTCACTCTTGATATACCCAGAGAGTTGTGTTTTCCTTGAATGCCTGCATGTGTGGCTAGGGCTGTGAGTCCACATAGGCCAGAATTGTGCAATAACTTTCAGATTCCGTGGGGCATCTACCTCTGCCTGCTGAAATAATTAGTTACCATCCATGAATTGGTGTTCCAGTTCTCTGTAGTTTTCGGGCAAAAGTTTCCAGACATTACCTGAGTAAAACCAACTTATATTATCACATGTTTTCAGAGCATAGCCTAGTGGTCAAGAGTATGGACTCTAGAGCCAGACTATCTCTGTTCAAAGCCTTGGCTGTTCTGTTTACTACTTTTATGGGCTACATGGAGTAAGTTTATAGCTTGTGTGTGTCTCAGTTCTCTTCTGTAAAGCAGAAATACACATCTAGTTAGGTATGTTGTGAGGTTTTAATGAAATAATACTGTAAGCTCTTAAAACACAGCCCTATGTATAGTAAATGGCATTTTTATTAAGTTTTTAATAAAGCTGCAGTATGCTAGTAGTGATGGACAAAGTTCTTCTTCAACCTTTTCCTGTCCTATTAATAATTAATTACCTGCCAGGCAGGCTAACAGTGGTGACCAGAAAGCTCCCATCCAGTTATCCAACAGCACTTAAGAGACGTCTGCTGCTTCTCACTCTATATAGGGACCACTGGGATTACCATTTATTGAGTGTTTTCTGTTTACTAGTACTGTTCCAGGTACTTTATATATATTATCTTAACACTCACAGCCACCTAAGAATAGGCTTGAAGAGATTAAATAACTTTTTCAGGATTGCTCTTCTAGGAGCAGAGCAGAGCAGGTGGGACTCAGTGTTGTAATAGTTATATATTAATAATCCACTATTGTCATTGTATAAAGCACTTGCTGTGTGCCAGGCACTGTTCCCTGTGCTTTACATTTATGAACTCCGTTAATCCTTACACAGTCTGGTGAGGTTGGTTGGAGCCCATGGCTCCGTGGAATTCCTTAGAAAGGGATGATAGTGTTCTTCCATTCCAGGCACTTAGCAGCCACTGCTTGTTATACACAGATCTCCTTGGAGGCAGAGAATAAACGCTGCCTGAGATGTGCTCATGCCAGGGCAGCTGGAGCTCATGTGTGTGGCTTTCCCTCTCGCAACACTGCAAATTGATCTTTTCAGTCTCTGTGTTATGCCAGATGAGTCTGTCCTGGATAAGCAGAGCTTCTCTTTATATTCACCCTGAAGTCCTGCAGAAGGGTTGGTCTGCAGCGTGTCTCTACTGTAGTCTTTCCTTGTTAGTTTGTGACTGTGGGAAAGTTTATTACTCCTTTGTGGGATGCTTGATTTTTCTCTTCCAGTTTCCATTGTCCCCACCACCGCCCCCCTGCCTTTACTGGTGACAGTTTCCCTTTAAAATCTTTGATTTTATATCTAATGCCTAACAGTGTTGGACACATAGTAAAATACACAGTAACTATTTGGCTGAACAACCAATGAGTAGAGAGAGGAAAACAAACGTTTTGTTATACCAATCATTCTTTGGTTTTTTCACAACAATTTGTGTCAAAAATGACCATTCTGTCTGGTTTATGTTTTCTGTTCCAGGAAAGTGTGGTTTTCTCTGTTCATTGATTGACTTAGTATTAATTGAGCTCTCACTGGGGCTCACTTTGGCCCACCGGGGGCTTCTTGTGCCAGGCACTGACTGGCTTACGTACTGGGGAAGGAGAGGTGAATAAGTAGGCACTTGGCCTGCCTTTGTGGAGTTTATAGTCTGATTGGGTGAGACAGACATTAAACAAACAAAAAAAATCCCTGCAAAAAAAATCCCTGCTGGAATGTAGGGGTCACAATCTTTGTCTGTTGTGTTCACTGCTATATCTCTAGCACCCAGTACAGTACCCGACATGTAGTAGATACTTAATAAATATTTGTGGAATGAATAGATGAAGTGGAGTTACAGAGAAAAACAGAAAAGTACAAATTGTAGTAAGTGTTTTGAAGGAAAATTATGATCTTTCCCAAAGTTCTGACTTCATTCTAAGACAGGGTTAGTATCGCCATACATAATTTTACTTGCCTTTGAAAATCAAATGAGATAATTTATTCAGATTGATAATTTATTTAGACTGGCTATAAACTATTAAGTGCTAGCAAATATACATTTTAATCTCATTTTCTACCTCTTGTGATACAGCTATGTAGGTGTTGACTTTAATGGATGTCAGGGGTAGGTCCCCAATTGCTTCTTGCTTCACTCGTAACAGTAAGTCTTGGATTCCAAAAAAAAATTTGTTCTGACCACTTAGCATAGTGCTTTGCTTATTTTAGGGACCCACTTAATATCTGTTGAGGGAGTGAAAAATTGACATAGATGTCCCTGTAACACCTTTGTGTGCCTACAGGCTTTTCAAAAATTCTGAGGTAGCACAAGAGTGCCACCTACTGTTCAGTTAATGGAGAGAATGTGTCTGCGCACTTAGTCATCAGTGATGTTGGTTGTAGATATTTAAGTAGTATTTTCACATATCTCATACAATTTGAGCCTCACAAAAATCCTGTGAGGCAGATTATCTTAATCCCGTTTATTTCCTTCCCTCTTGAGGATGGTAATGCTCCTCTTCCCTCCCCATTATTGAAGTCTGGACTTCTAACAGCTTTGATATCTGGTTTGATTTTTGAGTGGTACTCAGCTGTAAAACAGAGTCCTGTAATTGCTTTTTGTTCTAAGGACTGGGGATGCACAATATTCACATAATTAATATAATTATAGTATACTATAGATTAGTAATAATAATTTATAAATATATGTTTGAGGGCCAGGCACTAAATGCTTTACTTACTTATTTTTCATGTAATCGTTTTAGCAGTCTTACCAGAGGGTAGTATTATGCACATTCTGTCCATAGGGAATTTGAGGTTCCAGAGGATTAAATAGTTTGTCCTAGGCCGTACAGCTGGTAATCGATGATACTGGCAGTTCTGACTTCACGGTTTATACTCTTCATCTCTTTTCTATATTGACCTATACCCACTGCATTATAAACTCATATAGATCAATTCTGGAATAACATTGAGCCTAAGAAGCTCTTCCAACACTCTGACCAGATGATAGCCTAATGAATCTTTATTATAGTCTCTTTGAGTTGCAAAGTATCTTCACAGAGTTGCTGGGGAAACAGGGCTAACTGCAGCTTCACAAGAAGTATCAGGTTGGTGCAGTAATTCCATTTTTTTTTCATTAAAAGCAATGGCAAAAACCGCAATTTGCAGTTACTTTTGCACCAACCTGATGGATAACCTGAAATGATAGACATATTCAGGGAAGGCATGCTGGAGGGGCATTTTGTTTGGCAGACACGTATCTTGAGATCCATGGTTGTGCTGAGCAGAATGGCTTGCATATTATAAGTGCGCTCTAAATGTTTATTGCAGGACCTTCCTATCTTAATTTTTGCTATGACTTTCTACAAATGTTTTGGTTACAATAGCAGATAGTAGTATATTGTATTATTAGCAATAGAAAGGCTACATAAAGACGTACGATCCTCATTGCCTGGATGTTATATATTTACATTTTTCAGATTTGTATTATGGGCTCTTGAAATTGATAAAATACACTTTCATATATAAATGTTATAGATTATATAGCAGCCGTTTGTCATTGTGTGTGTGTGTGTGTGTGTTTTGTTTCAGAGACAGGGTCTCACTATGTTGCCCAGGCTGGCCTCAAACTCCTGGACTTTATTATGTATTTTTTAAAATCACCAGTTTTTGAAAATACAGACCTATTATGTAGGAAGTGGTCAGTTAAAAGATTTTGCATATTAAGGAAAGTTGGAGACTTGATTGGGCACTGCTGATCCTGTAGCTAAGAGAGACATTGAAAGATCTATCCTGCCATCTGGTTTCACTCTTCATGCTGAATTTCTATGTTTCACGTCTCCACTGCTGCAAAATTATAAGAACTAAGGCAGTGAGACTGAAAGGTACCCAAGAGACAAGGTTTCTCCCCCCGAAAAGACAAAACTGCATGCTTGAGCAGCATTACTTTGCAGTAATCTTGAACACAAGGTTTACAATTATTTGAACCTATCATCTTCTTAGTGTTGTGTATTATTTAGAGAATATGGTGTAATGCTTCAAGTAGTAGAGATTTCCCAGAAGTTGGATAAAAAGGAGGGGTTGGGGAAGTAGAAGCAGCAAAATGTATTGTGATTAAATGAACTTAAACCAAATTTGATACTTTTTTTTTTTTTTTTTTTTTGACATGGAGTCTCACTTTATCACCCAGGCTTTAGTGCAGTGACATAATCTTGACTCACTGCAACCTCCGCCTTCCAGATTCAAGCCTGCCTCAGCCTCCCGAGTAACTGGGACTACAGGCATGCGTCACCATGCCCAGCTAATTTTGTACTTTTAGTAGAGAGGAGGTTTCGCCATGTAGGCCAGACTGGTGTCGAACTCCTGACCTCTGGTCATCTGTCCGCCTTGGCCTCCAAAGTGCTGGGATTACAGGCGTGAGCTACCACACCTGGCCAATAGTCCTTTCTAAGCTCTGAGCGTGTTGGCATGTTTGACTTGGTTTGCTCTTCCTTTATCTGTAGGCCATTTGATATTGGACCGTCATTGAAAGAAGCCTGTCTTTCTTCTTCTTTTCTAAAAAGTAGTCTAATTGAGTGGCATGGGCTCTTTTTTTGAGAGATGATCCGTAGTTCCCTAACACATCTTTGTGTGAAGGTTAGGACAATTACCTGAGGTGTCTGAGCACTAGTACCTACATTTCTGAATAATTTTGATAAGATGAACTTGCTTAATGATTTTGAAGATAGAAATGAAAGAAAAAATAGCTCTATAGGAGTTAGATTAAAATTTCAGTATGGAACATCATGAATTATTGTGGTCTCCATCAGGATTTTAGGCTGGTTATAATGGCTATGTGCATTTTGTATTTATGGAAAAAGGAAATTTCTCATTGAAACTGACTTGTCAAATATTTTTCTCAAAAATTGTTTGCAGCATTAGTGCCAGCAGTAGTTCCCAAGGGCTGTCTCAGCCATCCACCCAGACGACTCAGTATCTGAGAGCTGACACACCCAACAATGCAACTCCTATCACCAGTAAGAGTTAATTTAATTCTAAAGCCAGTTTACTAAAGCTGTCTATGCTGCTTCCCAGTGGTCTTGCATGGTTAGTGTTCTTGTGAGACATGTTGTGTAAATCGTATCTAAAGCATGCAAAATTAGGTATGCTCTTCAACTTTTGCTTTCTAGAGCATTGAATGAAACATTCTAAAATTGAGGTGTCAGAAATGAAATTTAAGTTTGCTAGAAATGGTGTGGCTTTGGGGAGATTTCCATACATTTATTATACTAAAAGGGCTACTAACTCACTTCTGTAGAAATTCAAAAGGAAGATTTTCAGGTAACTGTAGTTAATTAACCATTGTGCTACATAAAGACAGAGACTTTAGATTGTAAGGAATTGTTTGATGGTCTTATGGGCCATGGTAAAGACTACATTGTTTTTTCATCATAGTAGGAAGTTATTCTCAACTGGAGAGTTGAGAATGTCGGATCCGATTTCCTTTTTTGGACTGGCATTTATTCTTTAGTAAAATAAGATGAAGAATATCTGTCCTCTACCCAGTGCCCTATTGTGGTTTTCCAGTACTGTCTGCCATGAAAAAGAACCAGGATTTTTTGGAGAAATGGCTGATTCCAGGTCTGGGTCAGGAAGTGAACAAGATAAGCCTGGGACATGTTGCTGAGTCAGATATCAAGGAAATAGCTAAGACTTGAAGAACTCCCACTGGCTAAAAATGGAACCATTTGATCATCAAAATGAATAATGACTATAATGAATTAAGATGTAAAATGTGTAAAAATCCACAAATTTGTACCGTATTTAACAAAATTGTTCATTATGGAGGTAACTAAGGCTCCAATGAATACCTTACTCTACCAACTGACTACATGAACTGTATTTCAGGGTAACCAGATGGTGCTGGTGGATGAGAGAGAATGTTTCTTTACAGATGATTCTCAGCTAATAAATGTGGAAGGAATGATATAATTAGAAAAATCGCATGTGCAACTCCTGATGAAATAGTTGATTCAGAAAAAGATCATCAGTGATTAAAAGGAAAATGGGGAACTCTGCCATTGACGGATGAGGCTGTCACCACCTGAATACGCTGATGAACTCAGCGTTACTAAAAGTAGGGACCTAGGTATTTCGTACCCAAGGATATTATGTACCATTCATGGAGCGTTCTTTTCTCTCCCTACTGCACCCCCTACAAGTTAACCTGGATCTAATCAAGGTTATAGACCTGACTTACAGTTTATAGGAAATACTACTTGAAGAAGTAGAAGCCAAACATTTTCCAGGGTAGCCGACCCAGTTTCTTCAATAAGACAGTGGCAAGAAAAAAGGAGGGGGAGAATGCATAATGGAGTAAACGAAATTTAAGGGAAATAATAATGGCAGCTACTCTTCCCACTAATGAAGAAAGAAATATATGCTTTTTAGGAAATACAATAGATGTGAAAGTAGTTTAAGCTACTCAGAACAGGCACATCATTGCATTTAATATTTAGATCTCAATCTTGGCTCATTAGAATGGATTCTTAATTGTTATATATGACCTCAAAGAGGTAGGTAATTGTTGTTATATATGCTAAAATACTTTCTTAAAAAAGTCAAAGGGGCCGGGCATGGTGGCTCACGCCAGTAATCCCAGCACTTTGGGAGGCCGAGGCCAGCAGATTACAAGGTGAGGAGATCGAGACCATCCTGGCTAAGATGGTGAAACCCTGTCTCTACTAAAAATACAAAAAATTAGCTGGACATGGTGACTTGCACCTGTAGTCCCAGCTACTCGGGAAGCTGAGGCAGGAGAATGGCGTGAACCCAGGAGGCGGAGCTTGCGGTGAGCCGAGATCATGCTACTGCACCCAGCCTGGGCAACAGAGTGAGACTCCATCTCAAAAAATAAATAAATAAATAAATAAATAAATAAATAAATAAATAAATAAATAAAGTCAAAGGAAATAAATTTATCTTTTAAAGATTGTTGCCATCTATAAGAAAGTTACTTGTTTGTAATTGTGGCCATTACCGTAAGGAACTAGATAATTTACTTACCATATATATGCTAAAAACAAACACTTTTTAAAAAGGACAATAGAAATACATTTGTTTACAGATAGAAAAAGAGGAAGAAAAAATTATTTGAAGACATAGTAACCAAGAATATTCTAAGATAACAGAGCACAACAGATCACAGATCCAAGAAACTAAGAGAACTCCCAAGTAGAATTAAACATAAACATTCACATGTACTCACACACCTAGATAGTCTATCACAGTCAAACTGCTGCCAGTCAGTGGTTTCAGGTGGTGTCAGCCTACGTCCTTTGTCAAGTTGCCCAGAACTTTTCATGTGGTTCTCCTGGCAACCATCGATGATCATTGCATAGGTCCACTAATTTTGAGGGGAGGTTTCTTCCCAATATCTGCTAAAGCTAATATATCGTTAGAGATGCCATTGCAACTTCTACTTGCTAACACCAGATTTTCCTTTTATTCTAACATTTTTTTTTTCTTGAAATGAAAACTAATTTGTAACTGTAAATTCTGTTTTTGCTGTCATTGAATTAAGAATGAATGGGAATTAAGGGAACTTAATAAATTTGAATCTCACAGTGGTTTTGCTAGGATGTGGTAATACCAGAATAATTAAATTGGTTATGTATTTTGTTTGAAAAAAGCCTTTGCAAACAAAAATAACTTTTTGTTTGAAACTTTTTGTTTGTTCAAACAAAACTTTTCAAATGAGATGTTTGAAAAAAATCTTCATTTGAAAAGTTGGTTTGTTATTAGATTATATTAGAAAATCTTTTGGGAGAAAAACTGTCCATAAGAGGGATTAAATGAAATTTCACAGGTCAAGCTTGTTTCATTTGGCTAAAAGGCAATTGAAGTGGTGGTCATGGTAATGCTATTTTTAGGATTTCTTGTTGCAGTTCAGAATTTTAACATTTTGGAGTAGTATTGTGGTGGGTGAGAAGACATTTCTTTAACATTTAGTGTGGCCTTCAAATAACTCTCCTAGTTCATATATATGCCTGTTTCCTTTTATGATTCTTACACTCATTCCTGTGACTTGAGTCCTCAGGTTCTAACTGAACTAGTTGACCCCAATACCATAATAAGGGTATTTATATTGCTTGGTTTGGCTTTGTTGGCTCCTTAGGTTATCCTACCTTGCGGATAGAGAAGAACGACTTGAGAAGTGTCACTCTTCTGGAAGCCAAAGCCAAGGTGAAGGATATAGCAATATCCAGGGAGAGGATAACTCTAAAAGATGTACTCCAAGAAGGTATTTATTATCTCAAAGTCAGTTTTTTAAGTGTGATTTAATGTTACGACTATAAACACTTTTTTCAAAAATTTAAAAAATTTCATCTCGTTTTGTGTCTAAGATAAGGATAAGAAGCAATGTATGGTTTTTCTCTTACAAAAATTATTTTTATGTTCTCTTTATACTTTAATGTGCCTTGTACAACTTTGGTGCGGTTCTTGATTTTCAAGTATATTAAAGCATGTATATTATTGTTTGCTATGTTTAAGGTGTATTATCTGTTTAGTTTTTATTTAAAATGATTACTACCTGGCAGGTCTCTTTGAAATATTCTAAGTTACTTTCTCTCTGACAGATAACTTAGGGGTTGTAGTGTAAGGAGTGGACGTGGGCTTTGGTTTTGGTCCTAAGTTCTAATCCCACATTTTGTTCTCTGTGTGACTTTGGAGAAATCACGTAATGTCTTCAGTCTCCAGCTTCCTCTTCTATAAATTTGGACTGCGTTGTCATCTCTTAGACTAGTTATAAAGATGAGATGAAATTAGGTACAGTAAATGAACTAACACATAATAGTGTTTGCCGGATATTAGTATGCTTCCCTTCCCCTCTCACTGGGCCTTGCTTTCCTTTTTGAGTTGGAGGATATTGATTAGGGAGATGCTGAAAGAAGAGGACAGAAATTAATAATGAAATACTGCACTGAGCTCTTCATGTTGTTAAATAGAGAATTACTTTTTTACTCCCACCGTAATTCAGCTTGGAATGCTTTGGATACTTATGAGTCCTCCTTATGTATTCCTTTGCTGGTTGGGACACATTTAGGTCAATCACAACTAAGTCAGGTACTTAAATTGTCCCCAGTAACAAATGGTAATTAATGGAAGCAGATTTTCTGGTATGTCTTAAAATGCATGATCGCCACTTGTTATAGTTGACTGATTTCTAAGCGTAACTAGTTTGCAGATCTGTTTGCAATCTGAAGAGAGTAAGTAGACCAGGTAGCATTTCCTAAAGAACAAAAAAAAGAGAGATCAGTTAATAATGTTATATTTGCAGTTTCTTTTGGTCTCTGAGTGGAATAGAATAGGCAATCTGTTGTAGTGGTATGATTTGAGAAGAAGGAATTCTGAACCAGGTAGAGTTTTTCTTTTTTGGTCTTTTCAGGCCCATAGTAGTTTATTTTAAAATTCTTTTGATTTCAGAAAAGAAAATATGGTGGCTGATTAACATTTAAAAAGGTGGTCAGGATCACTGGAAATCTGATAAATGCAAAGAAAACAATAGTTACATGCGATTTTTTTTTACGTTAGACTGTGAAAAAGTAAAAATAATTTCTAGGTTGACGGGTATGGAGGAACACACACTCTTTTGCATTGCTGGTAGGAATGTGAATTGCTGTAACACTGTGGTAAAGTAATATGTACATACATATTTTTGTGTATGTTCCTTACATTTATTGTTTTTAAGTATATGTAAATCTATGTTTGGCAGTAATATTAAAAATGGGACTAGGTACTGGGAAGAGGAGACAGGAGACAGTGCTGCAGTGCAAGAGATTTACGAAGCTCAGTCAAGCAAGGTGAACTTGGGTGGAGAGAGAAGGGAAAACCTTTGGAGGAAGACAGGTCAAGGTGTGTCGCTCTATGTATTGACTAGAGTGTTTGAAGGTATTTACTCAGCTTCAAGCAAAGTGTCTTAAATTAAGATTATCCAAAGTCTTTTCTGCCTCGAGCATACAAGTTACTCTGTCTCTAGGCCCCAGTGAGACCTGGTATATGGATACAAACAACTCCACCTCATAGAGTGAAAGGCATTAGAGCAAACTTACTTGTGTGCATGGCATCTGCATCTAAGTGAAACTATTTGCAAGCTTATCTTTTAAATTGTGAAGGAAGGAAAGTAAACAATTTTCTAGTGAGAAAGAGTAAAACGAGATTGATTTTCAATGATCATCTTGTTTGGGAGCTTTTTATGGGCAATTACAAAATTGGTAATAAAATCTAGGTGGATTTTCTTAGTTCATTTTTAATCACTCCTTCCCCAGCAACCCCAAAGGTCATAACTAACTTCTCTTATTACTATAAGGTTTTTTTGTTTTTGTTTTTGTTTTTTGAGACAGAGTCTCTCTCTGTTGCCCCGGCTGGAGTGCAGTGGCGCAATCTTGGCTCACTGCAAGCTCCACCTCCCGGGTTCACGCCATTCTCCTGCCTCAGCCTCCCGAGTAGCTGGGACAACAGGCGCCTGCCACCACGCCCGGCTAATTTTTTTGTATTTTTAGTAGAGATGGGATTTCACCGTGTTAGCCAGGATGGTCTCAATCTCCTGACCTCGTGATCCGCCCGCCTCGGCCTCCCAAAGTGCTGGGATTACAGGCATGAGCCACCGCGCCCGGCCTCTTCTCACGCTAAGAGTTTTTAGGAACACATTTTACCAGTGAACTGAGTCTAATTGGCTTGTCTGAGACCTTCTGAGGAGAGAGTGGTAGAAGGAATGGAACCTAGGACTGTCTGGATCCAAAACTTGGATCCAAAACTTGTACCCCTTGGCCTTCCCTTGAAGCTACTTTTTAAGGCTCTGCAGTAGAGAGGAAAGTTCATTTTTTGTCTTTTCGTCATTTCTCTGAGGCTAAGCCTAGAAACTCATAAATGCCATTGTGGATACTTCATTACTGGGCTCCAGTGCTCCTGGCTATATCATTAGTTTATTTAGTATAATTCAGGAAAGTTTTCATATACTTGGTTTAAATATGGTGTTTCTGAAAACAAGTTAAGCTGTGTAATAGTTACAAAAAACTTTTAACAGTTGTTAAAATCAAAGATTTGGGTCTTTTTACTCTAGGACTGGAATAATGTTGATCACATATGCCCTTGTTATTTTTGTTTTATGTTATATTGTGCCAGAAAGTTTCGTACTATAATTTTATGAAGGTTATATGATCTCATTAATTATTACTTTTCCTTTTAGGTACTTTTGGGCGTATTTTCCATGGGATTTTAATAGATGAAAAAGATCCAAATAAAGAAAAACAAGCATTTGTCAAAACAGTTAAAGGTAGGATCTGTTTTCCATAGTATTTCTGTGATGCTCTTCTGTCTCAGGTGGCTCATGCCAGCAAAATTCTGTCTCAGTTCCCCAGTGTGTGCCATACCTTTTAAATCAGTCCATGTTAATTTAGCTTAAAACAAAAATTATCTTATAGGAGCCTAATTGTTTTGGAAATTTGGGTTGTTCTCATTAGGTATAGAAAAACAGAAGTCTACTAAGCTTAAATAATTATGAATTAAGAGCTGAATAATTCTGAATTAAGAGCTGCGTGCAGTGGCTCACAATTGTAATCCCAGTGCTTTGGGAGGCTAAGGCAGAAGGATTGCATGAGCCCGTAGGTTCAAGATCAGCCTGGGCAATATAGCAAGACCCCTGTCTCTACAAAAAATAAAAAAAAAAATTAGCTCGGTGTGGTAGCATATGCCTGTGTCCCAACTACTCAGGAGGGTGAGGCAGGCGGCTTGCTTGAGCCCAGGAATTCAAGGCTGCAGTGACCCCTGATCATGCCATTGTACTCCAGCCTAGGTGACAAAGCAAGATCCTGTTTTAATTTTAAAAAAACGATAATAATAATTCTGAAGTAAGTCTTATTTGCTTATTTAGAGAGAAAGAAGAATGTGATGATTTATAGGGTACTTAATGTCTGTCAGGTCTGATGTAAATTGAGAAGACATGGTAATAATTTCTAAAAACAAATTTATAGCACTTTCCCTTCAGAAACTGAAGGGAAGACTAAATTCAGTTTTATGAGCAGAAAGCGATAAAATTTTATAGTTTATGAAGTTAATTTATAAGAATTGTTTCTAAATTTACTTAAAGGAATACATGGAAAGTACGAAGGGTTTATGTTTATTGTTTGTAAAAAGTTGGCTTGTGCCAGTCTAACAAAAAATCTTTGGAATTGCTTTTAATTGAACAAAATTGTTTGTTTAAGGCTGCTACAAATACATCCATACACACACACCTCTTTGATCTTTTCTAAACAAATGATTTAACTTACTGTATCATTCAATATTTATTTTATTCATTTACCCCTTCCCAGCACCAAAAACACTTTTAAAGGGTAATATTTGCGTTAGGTCCATCCCTTCTTATCCTTTGACTGAGACCAAGTGTAAGTTAGGTCCCAGTAGGTTTTCTAACTAGGAGAGTTTACATATTACTTTTTGTAAATGTGAAATTTGAACCATAAGGTTATTAAATAACAGCCTTTTATTACTCTTTTCTCATTTTCTTTTTCCTAAGGAAACTCCTTAATTCAAATATTTCTTCTGGGGTTTGTAAGTATTCTATAGACTGTGTGGAACTGGGCTATTACTGACTTGTTCTGAATTAAGGCAGGAGGTTTTTATACAAATTTGGGTTGATTTAGTATTGGAAGGGGAGATAAAAGGAAATAATAGTAATAAGAAAACACAATGAGTATACTTGGACTGTTTCACAAGATAAGACTTCTCTTTCCGTATATGCTTGACCTACAGTCACTGGTTGTTTCTATGCTTTACCTCTGTAATTATAATGTTCTTTGTGAGTTGTGCGGAAATAAGAGAAAGCACAGTGAGTCCTTATGGGGGACAGAGGGGAAGTGCGTTGACCAGGATACTTGTCTCAAATTTGTTAGAGAGATAGCACCATGTGACCGTCTCTGAGATTGATTATTTTGGAATGCTGTTTTTAGGTTTAGTTGTAGCCACATAGAGCTGACCAAGGTCTTTCACAAATCTGTATGCTTTGTTACACGTTGCACAATTAGAAGTGTAGCATAAAATACAAACAAAAAAAGTGTTTTAGAAAGCACTGACCTTTGCCTTTAGGCATAAGCAGAAAATTGGAGTTTGACTTTTAAAAATATTCATAATTTTATACAGAGACTTCATAGATACTCCAGTATAAATTTCTGGAGATTGAAATTAGCAGCCTGAATCTTACACAGTAAATATTGTGACATTGAATTCCATAAAATAAGTAAATCTGTTTGGGTTTATTGGTATTAACTTCTTATTTTCTTTATTATAGCTACTAAATTTTTATAGTTTTGTAAGTAAACAAGTGTTTGTTTTTAAAAATCATTTTGTGCATCCTTGTAACTTTTAGAATATATTTAATAGTACACTTTTCAAATGTGTGCATCGTGAAGATAGACCTTTCATTATGTAAAATTAAAAGACTATTGAGACTGGGAAAGGAATCCAAGAAAATGAGTTTTTCTTACTAAATGGATAAAGTTATCTTTAGTTGAGTTTTCTTAGATCATCATTCAAGCATCCTTTGCTTTAGTAGAACATGCTTATCACAATTAAAAACTTGAAAAAAGTAAGTACAAAATGACACATTCTGAAATTACCTTTTGTTGTACTTAGATGTCCTTACCAGTTGAGGGAATGGTAAAGTCTTTTTAACTGGGTGGGGACCTCCAACTATTACTAGTTTTCAGTCTTGAAAAGATCCTACTAGCCCCCAGTATTCCTGGCCATAATTTCATTAGAAATTATTTAGATTATAGAAAGAGTAATAAAGGCACATTCTGCCTTTTACTAAGAAATCCCACATTTTAAGCAGTTTGTAGACACTTGGAGTTTATTCTGGCAGACATTGATATGAAGCACCTTTTCCAAAGAAGTACCGAATGTTTCAGATCCTTGGTTTTTTGTCTACCCATTTTACATTCTTACGATAGTCTTAACTAAGAGAAGCTGCTTGGAAAGGGAACACTTAGTAGCAACTAATGGAAGTGAAGCAAGAGGAAGTGAAGCAGGAATGAGATTCCAATGGGTAGATGTGGAAGTAAATGAAATTTGAGGTTTCTTAGCTTTGACAGTTCCACATTTAAAGACCAAATGTGACAATCATAGTATCTGAATTCAGTGGGATGGGTTTTATTGTTGGTTCAGCATTTTCCTAGGTGGGTCTAGAATATGAATCTTGGCTTTGCCAGTCTTTTACATTTCTTTCTTCCTCTTATTGCATTGATCCGAAACTTTATAGATTATTATTTAACTAATTAATTTATTTATAGCCAGGGTCTCACTTTGTCGCCCAAGCTGGAGTGCAGTGGCGCAATCATAGCTCAACCTCCTGGGCTCAAGCAATCCCCCTACCTCAGCAACCTGAGTAGCTGGGACTACAGGTGTGTGCCACCACACCCTGCTTACCCTTTTTTTTTTTTTTTTTTTTTTTGTAGTGATGGAGTTTCACCATGTTGCCAGCCTGAGCTTTACAAATTGTTATTGCTGGTTTTACTACTGGTGTAAACATTCATTACGGGTTTCTTTGAAAGGGTTTTTAAGAATATGCTATTAAGTTTGTTTTAACATTTAAAAACTATTTTTTAAAATTCAAACTCACTTCTTACTTGTTTATTATTATTATTTTGGGAGACAGGGTCTTGCTCTGTTGCCCAGGCTGGAGTGCAACGGTGCAATCATGGCTCACTGCAACCTTGACCTCCTTGGCTCAAGCAATCCTCCAGCCTCAGCCCCCTCAGTGGGTGGGACTGCCAGTGTGCACCACCATGTCCAACTAATTAAAAAACTTTTTTTTAATAGAGATGGGGGCTTGTTGTGTTCCAGCTCAGGCTGGTCTTGAACTCCTGGCTTTGAGTGATCCCCCTGCTTCAGCCTCCCAAAGTGGTGGTATTACAGGTGTGAACCACTGCACCTGGCTGCATTTTCAATTTTATAATAGAAATATTCTTTTCAAGCAGTAGAGAAATTCCTCTATACTCTTAAGGTTGTGGTCCCTATAAGATGAGGAATCCTTGTGGATTTGTGCAAATATTTGAAGGCTTAAAAATTCCTTTGGAGATGTAGACTTAAAGATATTGGTAAATTGCATTATCATGTTTTTGTTTCAAAAACTTTTACCTAAAAGTTAATTTGTTCTGTTTTACTACTTTGGACCAAAAACCATAAGTTTAGAAGCTAAAACTAAAATGGCATAATTCTAATTTTGGTTATCATATGAAAGTTAACTAATTTTTACTACTGTATTGTTAGTTCTTTTTGTTTGTTTTTAACCCCAGAGAAGTAAAAAGAAGAAAGCAACAGAATAGGCCATAATCTCCAATCATAACTTTTGTAGTCATTTTATACCTGTAATGTTTGTTGGATTAGAAAGTATAAACAGAATAGAAAATGTAAATTCTCCCATCTTGAAAAGTAGCCATCATATGTAAACAATTCCTTAATATGTAAGAAATATTAGGATATGTAAACGCAAGTTGTACCTTGTT
Source organism: Piliocolobus tephrosceles (assembly GCF_002776525.5). Lineage (NCBI taxonomy): Eukaryota > Metazoa > Chordata > Mammalia > Primates > Cercopithecidae > Piliocolobus > Piliocolobus tephrosceles. The sequence goes on along the minus strand of NC_045435.1, from coordinate 156,585,830 downwards.
TTTGAAATTTAATATACTTTAGAGATCTTCCTCTGTCAGTACATATAGCCCTATCTCATTTTTTAAAAGTAGCCACATAGTATCCCATTGTGTCAGTTTAATTAGTTCTTTGTTAATGGGTACTTTGGTGGTTGAGTTTTTTGTCATTGAACAGTGCTCTTGTTACATTATACATAGATGAGCTTTTGTGACTATATCTGTAACAGTGGGATTGATGATGCAAGGTATATCTGCATTTCAAAATTTTATTACGTGTTGCTTTCTCCATCTATCCAAGGTACTGTTGATGAGCTTGTTTTCTCACACTCTGGCCCAAACTCTTAATAGTACATAGTGGAATTTTTTGTGTCTCAGTTTGACAGGGGAAGTGGCATCTACTGGTTTAATTTGCATTTCTTTACTTAGAACTGAGGCTATGAGTCATTTTGTATTCTTGTGTATCATTTGTTTTTTATTTTCTCAGTAAACTGTGTGTTTATATCCTCTGCCTCTTTTTCAAATTTTTTCCTTATTGATTTGTATGAGCTTTTTAAATAGGAAAAAAGGAAGTTAGCAATATATATGCCTTTTGTGTTGCATATATTTTTCCAGTATGTTATTGCATTTTCTGCTTTGTTTATGGAAACTTAATTGATTTTAATATAAAAATCTCTGGAAAAATTGACCTGTTTAATGAGACTGCAGTAGAATTTTTATCTAGATCTATTTAGATTTACCTGTAACTTATAATGAAAACCTACCTACCTTGTAGTCCAAGATAATTATTTACTAATAGCAGAAAATGTTAATGCCATGTATGTAGTATTATTATTCAAGACAATTTCTTTTCTTTATATATAGATCAAGCTTCTGAAATTCAGGTGACAATGATGCTCACTGAAAGTTGTAAGCTGCGAGGTCTTCATCACAGGTGAGAGGAGAAACTACCAGCATTTTGGTGCTGAGCGTGGCAACACTTGATGTTGCATCATTTTTATGTGCAGGACATTGTGATGACTTCTGAATTGAATGCTTTGTGGAATAGCTTAATTTTTTTTTTTCTGAATATAAAAGTGAAATGCATTCTTGTTGCACAAAACTTAACAAACACAAAATATAAAGAAAACAGTAGTATGTAAGCCCACATCTGGATAATCATAGCTAATCTGGCTAATCTTACCAGAAATGATTTATACATATTTATGTGCGTATTTCCCTTTAAAAAATGGGATGATTGTTTACATATGTTAAAAAATATTTGTTATGAGATTTTGAACGTATAGGACCTCAAAGTCAAGTATAATAAACATGAATAAATCTTCCTTCTAGATGCAGTGATAGTTAACATTTTGCCATGTTTTCTGTGTTGTGTATGTTTATGAGATTTATATCTTTAGATATTAGTATCTATATATTTGTGTATATAAATATTTTACAATAAATTAGACATCTGAGTACTTTTATTACATGTCCAGCATGTATTTTCAGTAAAAAGAATAGATTTTTCTTTATAATCACAATACCATTGTTGTCTTTGACAAAGTTAACATGCTTCTTAATTTAACAAAACAATGTATCTGACTTTTGATGTTGGCAACTGTAAATCCATATAGCCATTTAAAAAGGCTACATTTAAAAAGTGGTCCACTGAATGGATGTGCAACATTTTATTTAACTAATTTCTGATATGCAATCATTATGCCATGGCATGATTTTAAAAAAATACTTATAGTTCTGTATGAAGACCTTTTTTTTTTTTTTTTTTTCTTTTTGAGGCAGAGTCTCGCTCTGTCACCCAGGCTAGAGTGCGGTGGTGCCATCTCAGCTCACTGTAATCTCCGCCTCCCTGGTTCACACCATTCTCCTACCTCAGCCTCCTGAGTAGCTGGGACTATGGGCGCCCCCGACCATGCCCGGCTAATTTTTTGTATTTTTAGTAGAGATGGGGTTTCACCACGTTAGCCAGGATGGTCTCAATCTCCTGACCTTGTGATCCACCCGCCTCAGCCTCGCAAAGTGCTGGGATTACAGGCGTGAGCCACTGCACCCGGCCATGAAGACCTTTTTTTAAAAGCTTGGTATTAGTGCTGTTCACAGAACTGTAACAAAAACTTCTACCGTTTGAGCCAGAAGCAGCTTAAATAAACATCATAATGTGTGACAGTATCAACATTACAGCAGATTTTTTTAAAGCACTATGTAGAGTCAACATAATTTGTATGTCTGCTGAAAATTTGATCACATATGTTTAAAAATAGAGCTGTGGTCATCCCTGTTGGAAGATGTTTATGGGCTTCTGAAAAAATCTATTTTAGTTTCTGTATAATTTAGATAATTCCTTGAGTTCTGCTGAAAAATAAGGTGACTACCCAGAGCCTTACTTTTGAATTTGGTTATATTTTGGTTCATATTCAAAAGAATTTGAGGACCTAAAAAGAAGGCAGCCACAGTAAGATAAATAAAATGATAATGAAAATGAAACTGAGTTTTTTGGCATTGTGGTGGTAGAAAAGAAAACCAATAAGCCAGCAGTAAGGAGAACAAATATTTTTACTGTAACTAAACATAAAACATCTCCTAGCTTCTGGGCAACCAAGGGTGAAGGAAACGCTAAAAGTTGATAATCGCAGTAGCAGAAGGGGAAAAAACAGTTGGAATATTGTCCTTTTTGGCAGTGTTGAAAGTGCTTAATGGTCTATTACACTGACTCTAGGGAGAAGGGCCAAAGGTGTTTAATCCTAGTGTATAATGTTAACGTATTACTTAGGTACCTAGCCAATGTTCTTACCCCAGTGAAAGGTTTGCATCACCTCAGCACAGACGTGAGTAGCAGGGATAAGTGTAGAGAAAGCCAGAATTTTCCCAAGAAACAGTTTTATATTCACTTTAGCCCTAAAGATGCCTTGGCTGAAAAATGCTCAGAGCAAGCATTTGCCGTGTTGTGTCTCATGCAGTTTTAGATTATAAGGTTTTGCAGCATCCCACCAGGATGAATCAGTAGTCTCGAGAGGTCCTTAGGGAATGACATGACATACTAAATTGGGTTATTTGATACTGGACATTCAGTCCTTGAGGAAAGTCTTGTAAAGATAGGTTATAGCTTGATTATGCTTAATAGTTCTTCCTTCTATGAGGTGATAGCAGGACTCCTAGTTACAGTGAATAAAACACATTGTCAATATGTAGAAAGTATATTATTCTTTCCATTCGCTGTAGCAGTTCATCTCATTTTTGAGGTGACCAGGGCCTGTCACACATTTGGTTTTGATCCCTGGTATGTATAGACTATTCATAGCTATACTTATGTATTTGTTTGTTCATTCTTTTATTCTAATTCATTCAGTACCCATTTTGCACTTGGAACTGTATTAGGTAGAAAGAATGAAAATGAAATGATCTTCAGAGATCATATTATAGAATTTATCAAGCAAACCCAATACATTCAGCAAGAAAAGACACCTGTTTTCAGATTTTACCTTTGTAGCTGGTTGTGGTATGTAATACAGCATGTTTGCTTCATGTTTTAACACTCCATGGTTAAGGATTTTACAAGTATTGAAGTGTTTTAAAGCATTTTGAAATCCTTTCTTTTCACACATTTTTCCCCTGGAGTTTATGAAAATAATTTTATTACAAGTGAAAATAGCTGTATAAATAAAAGATATCAACCTATTCTAATTTCATTAGAAGTGCTTCGTGTCAAAGTACTCTTGAGCTATTTCTGCTTGTGGTTTGGCCCCTTCATTGGCCCAGGGATGCCTGATGGTGAACACTTCCATCAAACGCCTCACAGCTCTCCCTCTGCAATCACCCTCAACAAGACTGAGAATTAGAGGCAGTTCTTACGTCAAGCCCCACAGAACCTACCCTTCCTCTACCTTCGTTCTTCTCTATAGCACCTCCTGCTTTCATTTACTCTTCTTAGACATCCAGACCTTCCCCTTTATCCTCCTTTTCATTATAAAATGGGCAGAATAAAAAACAGCCATTTGTACTTTGAAACATTTTCATGAAGTTTGTTACCTCTACCAGTGGATTTTTAATCCTATGGTAGTGGAATAAAATATTTGACCTCATCCAGCAAATCTAATGGATAAAATATCTTTAACTCTGCTAAATGAATTTCAGTCACAAAGAAAGAAACAGAAGTAATCTTTGGTGGGTTAAATAGATTGGGCAACAGTGTTTACCCTGAAATCATGGTATGCCCAAGTTAATCCTGAGTGTAAACCCGTAGTCATTTTAGTGTTCATGGGAGTTGGTGGAAAGGGGCTCTGTAATATCCCATGTGATCTCCCTTGCTCCTCTGGAGAGAAAGTCTAGTGGTCGGGGGAATGCAAAGATTATTGAATCAGATGAAGATTGTATTTTTTCCTCCGTGTACTTACTCTTTGTCCTTGGCAGGTTACCTAAACTTTCTCTCCCAGCATGGATTTCCTTGCATATAAACTGGAACTCCTAATCACTGCCACTCGAGTGGTTATAGAGAGATTGCCCGTTACAGGTTTACTGATCTCTAAGTCCTCATTTTCCCACCTCCTCAGGGTCAGTGCTTTCCATGTTAGTAACTTCTGCAAATATGAGGGGAGCACACAGCTTTGCCACTTGTGCATTGGTGATTGTGCCACGGTTTTATAACTGGGGTTTAAAAAGTGATACATGCTCATTTAAGGTAATTTTTAGGAAATGCAGAAAACAAGGCTGAAATTATTTATAGTCTCACAACTTAAAGCAACTCAACTCTTTGCATATTTCCATGCAGACCTTTATTATTATTTTTTTCAATTTTTATAATTATCTTGCAAATGTGAATTTTGTATCTTTCTTATAAGCTTTTACGCATATTCTCATATTGTGACCAATTGTGACATATTATCCTATTATTCTTTCATTACTTTTGAACATTCAGGCTGTTTGCTACTTTTTACTAATATCACATTAACTATCCTTGTTCATTAACTAGCTTTTTTATGTTTGATGTATTTCCTTATTAAACATCCTTAGAAGCAGAATTTCCTAAGTTAAGGAGTAGGAATGTTTTAAGGCTATTTGTTACTGTTATTTGTTATTAAATGTTTGTTTTATATAGCATAGAATACAAAGTGTTGGGTGTAAAAATTGAGTTTACCTTAGTTTTTGTCTTCTGGGAATTTTTAGCTTAGTGGGGAAAATAATATAATTATGTAAAAAGTTATATAACCTTGGGAAAAATTAGCAGTTATTTCCAGATGTCAATGGAGGAGGTATTATTAGACAATAGGATGAAATGTACGTATGTATGCCATAGAAATTAAAATAGGAACAGGATTGTCCACTACATGCTTGGTTTTATTTTGCACATCATAGCAACCTTTTATGGTTGGTAGGGTCCCTATGTTATAAGAATGGAAACCAAAGCCAAGAGACAGATGGTCACTCAGATAGTAACTGGTAAATCTAGGATTAAAAAATCTGATTCTAAATCCAGTGTGACCAGCTAAGGACTTTTTGGCTTTTGTGGCAGTTTCAGCCTTTTAGAGACCTTTTTGATGATCATATTCTTGACCACAGTCTGGATTGGGCCTTTTTTTTTTTCTTTTTCATGTGTGATATGGAGTAAGTGGGATTTTATTATCCTAATACACTCATGGGCAAGTCAGTTTTTAGATATCTCTGATGAATTGCCCTTTGGAGTAAAGATACAGTGTGGTTAGAGTGTGCCTTCAGAGAATCCAGCCCACGGGAAGCAACTTTGAGTTTATGACTTTGCCCTACCAAGAAATGCATATATGGCGATATATGCACATATATGGGGAACACTTAAGTCTGGTTTAAAATACAAAGCACTTATAATTTTACATTTTTAATGGTAATCATGTTTTTAAGTATTTTGGGGATTTTGTTTTGTTTTAGATTATTTTTATTAGAAGTAAGCCCCTAACATTTTGGATTCCTTTGTCTTTCTCCCAATTTTTTATTATTTTATAGAAATCTTCTTCCTATTACTCATGTGTGTATAGAAGAAGGAGAAAAGCCCATGGTGATATTGCCTTACATGAATTGGGGGAATCTTAAATTGTTTTTACGGCAGTGCAAGTTAGTAGAGGCCAATAATCCACAGGTGAGAAAAATTTGCCCAAATACCAATTATTTACCAGTAGTTTCTGATAATGTCTTTGAAAGTAGATATTAACATTCTTGAATATAAACTGTTTAAAGGCCTGCAAAAAAGAACCTCAAATGAACCACAAGATATTTATAACCTGTTGGTTTAAAGGAAAATTTTGGCTTATGTTCCCGCCTTGAGGCTTACACTGTGCTGATGCTAAAGCTTTCCTTATATTTTCATTGTGTACTTATTCATAATCAACTCAAACCCTTTGTAATGCCATCTCAGGTGTTTTCCTGATAACTGAGGGTACTTGTCCTAGATCTTCCTCTTAGGAATGGAAACAGACTTTCTAGAGCCATTTGGTTCATACTATATATACCAAAGGCTGGTGATGACTGCAGGTCTAGATTGTGGGAGGTAATTGGATGTATTGTTAATATGCTTGGCTGTAAGATGGCAGTCATCTAAGAGTGTTTTTCTTCCCTGCTTGTGTTTATACTGTGAAGCAAAGGTCAGATACCATGCATATTATGATGGTAGTGGTAGTAAAGCCTAGTGGGTTTTTTGCTGTCTGCTGTATCTTGTAGTCCAATTAAGTTGCTTGAGGATTTATAGTAGTATATTTATTATAGTTGCCAGGAGAAAATGGGTTCAAAGGCTGCATTGAGTATTTGGCTTAATATGTATAATATGCTTTTATAAATTGACAAGACTAAAGCTGGGATTCTCAACAAGTGGTTAGAGCCTGTGGCTCATCTGCATTACCTGGGGAAGAATTTTATTACTCCACCCCAAGTACTGTCATCCACCTAAAGGAGCACGTCAGCAGAAAAAGCTAGGGGCTTGTACTTTGGGTTTTTTTGTTTTTTGTTTTGTTAGACAGGATCTCAGTCACTAAGGGTGGAGGGCAGTGGTGTGATCACAGTTCACTGCAGCCTCAACCTCCCATATTTAAGCAATCGTCCCACCTCAGCCTCCTGAGTAGCTGGGACCACAGGAACATGCCACCATACCTGGCTAATTTTTAAAAAAAGTTGTCCAGGTTGGTCTCAAACTCCTGGGCTCAAGTAATCCTCCCACCTCAGCCTCCCAAAGTGCTGGAATCATAGGCATGAGCCACTGCACCAGGCTTAGACTTCTGTTAATTTTAAAATAATCCTGAGGAGAGAATCTCCTAATAAAAACTACTGTTTTGGGGGAAAAAAAAGATTACTGATTTATAAACATTTGAAATATTACTTTGAGAACTCAGCATTCACTGAACAGATGTATTGAGCAGCTGCTCTGTGTGCTGGATATTGGGGAGACACATCTAACAGATGAAAGGAGACAGAGAGTAAATGGTAGATTATAAAATAATAAGGACTGTAGTTGATATAAGTTCAGGGATATATGGGAACATATTCTTGGTCAAGAAATAGCTTTTAAAAATTCAGTGTGTAGGTTTAAAGCAGTATTTTTGGATGGAGTAGGATTGTAGAATGAAATAAGAAAGTAAGAAAGTGCCATCATATTTGTGTGCTATTTGCAAACCATGTCATTTTTTGTTACCACAGGCAATTTCTCAACAAGACCTGGTACACATGGCTATTCAGATTGCCTGTGGAATGAGCTACCTGGCCAGAAGGGAAGTCATCCACAAAGACCTGGCTGCTAGGAACTGTGTGTAGGTGCCATGAGCTTTACGCTGTCACTTGATGTAGAGTGCTTCCTGGATTTGGGGTTCTCTGCGAGTCACAGTGGGACTTGTGTTGTATTTAAGGGTGGGGGTAATCCCTACTTTTTAATACTTTTGATTGCATTTGATGTTCATGTCTTTACTTTTCAGCATTGATGACACACTTCAAGTTAAGATCACAGACAATGCCCTCTCCAGAGACTTGTTCCCCATGGACTATCACTGTCTGGGGGACAATGAAAACAGGCCAGTTCGTTGGATGGCTCTTGAAAGTCTGGTTAACAACGAGTTCTCTAGCGCTAGTGATGTGGTAAGTGCTGAGACACCCAGATAGCAAAAGAATAGAGAAACAGCTTTCTGTTTCTAAATATTTTACTGTTTTTGTCTTTTGGGTTTTTGAAAAGCCTGCTAGCTGTTCCTGGAAATTTTTATCCAGAAAGCAAGTGTAATTAGCTGCCAATCAACCAGTTTATGGAGAGGAGCTGTGACCCAGACCATAGGCCAGCACTGTGTGTAATCTCATTTCATCCTCACAGTACTGCTCTGACAGAAGCACTATTTTTTTTTTTTTTTTTTTTTAAGACGGAGTTCCACTCTTCTTGCCCAGGCTGGAGTGCAGTGGTGCCATCCCAGCACACTGCATCCTCTGCCTCCCAGGTTCAAGCGATTCTCCGGCCTCAGCCTCCCAAGTAGCTGGGATTACAGGCATGTGCCACCATGCCCAGCTGATTTTGTATTTTTAGTAGAGACGGGGTTTCACCATGTTGGCCAGGCTGGTCTTGAACTCCTGACCTCAGTTGATCCACCTGCCTCTGCCTCCCAAAGTGCTGGGATTACAGATGTGAACCACCATGCCCGGTGACAGGAGCACTATTAACACTAGGAGGGAGGCTGTGGTATCCCAGTTTTAAAGGTGAGGATTTTGAGACTCAGAGAGGTTACAGTAATTTCATTATTATTTTTTTTCTTATTTAAGAGACCAAATCGTTTCCAGATCATAAAGATGTTTTCTTTTTTTTAGATGACCTCTTCTAAGTGTTATGGCCTGTAAAATGTGTAATTCCCCACGTCATCCTCGTCCTTTTGTCAAGTTTCTGGGTGGTTTTGCCCACTTAGCCAGATCATAGTTGAGTCCTTTGTACTTAGTGATGTATAGTTTCAGAAGCCACGTTCACTTGTGGATATTTTAGAGCCATTTAAAATTTCTGTCACTTGGTTTCTTAGTCTTATTTGGAAGACTAAGCATAATATATTTTCCTATCTCTTGCCTGTTAGACTTTATTATTGTTGCAGAATATTTAGGGATTAGGTAAAACTTCTGCTTATAGGGTCCCACCTATGTTCACTCAGTGATAATCTGTTTGTGTTACATGTAAAATCCTATAGAATAATTTGCTTCTAAGCTTCAACTGTAAGAATTGGGCTTACTGTATCATTGTATTTTGTGTCTCTATATTTTATAATTTAGGGATACTCTTTTGCTTCAAAGTGTGTGTGTTTTAAGGATTAATCTTTAAATCGTGTATTACTGTATGCTAATTAATTATATTAATGGGTATATGCTCATTTCCTCGGTGTATGAGTTTTCTGTGGCTGCTGTAACAAATTAGTACAACCTTGGTGGCTTTAAACAATAGAAGTATAGTCTCTCACGGTTCACTTCTGAGGCCAAATGTCTGAAATCAAGGTGTAGTCAGGGCTGGGCTCCCTCCAGAAGCTCTAGTGGAGAAGCAGTCCTTGCCTCTTTCAGCTCCTGGTGACTGTTGGCATTCTTTGGCTTGTGGTTCCATCTCTCTGTTCCAAGTTCATACCATCTTCTCCTTCACATATGTCTTTCAGACTCTCTCTGCATATGATTTAGAACTCACCTACATAATCCAGAATAAACTTTTCCTCTCAAGGTCCTTAATCACATTTTGTTATATAAGGTAATTACAAGTTTTGGGGATTAGGACATGGACATATCTTTGGGGCTACCATTCAGTTCACTGCAGTCAATAATTGAAATGATCTAAGATGTCTTTACTGAAAGCCTTATGGAGAGGAGCTGTGACCGAAAGGGGGAAAATCCTTTCATTAACTTTAACTACTAAGTAAATTTTTTTTTCCTTTCTGGAAACTATGTGCTATTTGATATTGATATGGTTTGGCTATGTCCCCACCCAAAATCTCATCTTGAATTGTAATTCCCATAATCCCCACATGTCAAGGGTGGGACCAAGGGTGGAGATAATTGGATCATGGGGGGGCGGGTTCCCCCATGCTGTTAGAGTCTCACGAGATCTGATCGTTTTATAAGCATCAGGCATTTCCCCTGCTTGCACTCACTCCATCCTGCCACCCTGTGAGGAAGGTACCTGCTTCTCCTTTTCCTTCCGTCACGATTGTAAGTTTCCTGAGGCCTCCCCAGCAATGCCAGAAATAAGTCAATTAAACCTCTTTCCTTTATAAATTACCCAGTCTTGGGTATTTCTTCATAGCAGTGTGAGAAGGGACTAATACAGATATATTGCTCCTTTTACATACGAAGTATTTTGATAAAATGTGTTCACTTAATGTAAATATGCAATTTACTTATACAAATTTTAAACCTTTTTTTTTTTTTTTTTTTTGAGACAGAGTCTCACTCTGTCACCAGACTGGAGTGCAGTGGCGCGATTGCAGCTCACTGCAACCTCCACCTCCTCGGTTCAAGCGATTCTCCTGCCTCAGCCTCCTGAGTAACTGGGACTGTAGGCGTGCACCACCATGCCCAGCTAATTTTGTTAACAAGGTCTTTCATTGTATGTATCTTCAAAATACTTTGTTTTAACTCAAGATAAACTATTCTCAAACAAACAGTTTATCTGACACTTGTGAGATGAACAAAGTAAATATGAATGATTATGAGAAGGGATGTGATCTGCTTCACAGAGCAGTCTCAGAAGCTAACACTGAATGACAACCTGTTTCATGTTGTCCACAGCCTCTCCTAGCCAGAGAGGCATGGGGCATGGTGGGCCAGGATGAGGAAAATAAAACCAGACTCTTGGACACTGAATCCCAGGGTTCAGCTTGTAGAGCAGTGGGGTACTAATCCTGGTCTGTTTTTCCAGAGCTTTGATGATAAAGAAAAAATGTCTCTCTAGCATGAATGTCTAGAAGCTAAACATACCAAGTAAAGCAGTACAAATATGCAAAGCAGCTTAGATACTTTTAATGGCTATGTAATGAGAACCTGGGCTTTTTTTTAGGGAGAGAAGGGTTACATTTTTGGTTTTGATTTTGATTTTTTTCAAATGACATATGAAAGGAAAGCTGAGTTTGATTTTGGACCAATGCACAGCTGCTGTACTAAATGACAGGAAGGACTAGTTCTACCCTTTGATAAGGTTTTTGGTTTTAGAGTTGCCAAATCTTCATTCAGACATTTTGAATTGTATCTGGAACTGTTTACCAGCTCTACATTAAGCAAAACTATTTTCATGGAGTAGGAAGGGGGGCAGGCAGGAGGAATTGGTTTGGCTTTGGTTGTAGAACGTAATTTTAAAACATAATGTCAGTTGAATTAGAGCAGCGTGGTTCTCAAATTTACTCCTTTAGTGAAAGCTCACATCTAAACATTTTTAAATGTAGAAAAGTAAAAGAAACTTTTCTTAGTGTTTACTTTGAGAAATTTTATTCCATAGTTGATTTAAAAGATGGATTCACTTGTCTCTTTGGGATGTTAATTTTTTTATTTCCAGTGGTTGATTTAGAATTTTTATTTTGTTATTTATTGAAATATAGTATAATTGCCTTTGCTGAAATGAGATGGCAGTTGTTGTGGTGAACCAAAACTAGTTCGATGGGCAGAAAATGGAAGATAATTCTTAGATGATAATCTATAAGTATTTCGTGTAATTTGAAGAGGTTGGAAATTTTTTTATTCTCTTAGAAAAAGGAGCATTGATAGCTTGTATTTCAAAGGGGTATGCAAGATGATGAGTAGTGCTCTTTGCTTGCACCGTGGAGGCCCCCAAAATATGTATTACTTTTTTTTTCCTTAGACACAGGGTCTCACTCTATTGCCCAGGTGAGAGTGCAGTGGTGCAATCATAGCTCAGTGTAGCCTTGTATTCCTGGGCTCAAGTGATCCTCCTGCCTCAGCCTCCTGAGTAGCTAGGACTACCAGTGTATGCCACCACACCTGGCTAATTCTTTTATTTTTTGTGGAGATGGAGGCTTGCTGTGTTGCCCAGGCTGATCTTGTACCCCTAGGCTCAAGCGATCCTCCTGCCTTGACCTCTCAAAGCACTGAGATTACAGGTGTGAGCCACTGCACCCAGCCTGTATTACTTAATTTAATGTATTTCTGTGTAGGTATACCATCGTGTAATTAGGTGATGATAGGATTTTTTTTTTTTTTTGTAATATTTGTGATCAAATATTTTGCAGGACCTACAGAGTGAAAATTAAGTTAGATAATATACTTTAAACAAATGAGGCTATAGCTAATAATGCATCTCCAAGCAAGATGCTTCTAGAGCATTGAGTCTCTTCAGCTGGGTATTAACTGGCAGAGTTCATGTTGAGGATACATGACATGGTTTGGTTAGGCAGAACATTTCAAATTATATCAGAAATAGTTATTTTTATGGTTATGACATTTTGCAGGAGTTCACACATTTTATGTAAGAATCTGCCATCATCAGAATGCAGTTATACCAAATACTTAGTTGCTTGTTCATGTGGCAGCTTTATTTTTAAATGTCACCATTAACTTAATGGTGATCAGCTTCACAAGAGAGTTACTTTAGTTAGTTAGTTATTACAGATAAAGTTTTTTATTCATTATCCTCCTCCTCTGCCTCTTCCTCCTCGTCATCTTTGCCTTTCTCTTCCACCTTTGTCCAGACAACTTTAGTGGGACCCTTTGCGCCATCAAACTTTCCTTTAGATTTGCAGTTAGCAACATCCTTCTTATACTTCTCCTTCAGCTTTGTTGCCTTTGTGATGCAAAGCTGCTTTTCAGTGTCACTTAAATTACTCTACCTCTCACCTAGCTTTTTTGCCACATCTCCAATAGAGATGCCAGGGTCTGAATTCTTGGGGCAGAATTCTGTACAGAACAGGAAGAATCTGGACAGTGACCTTTTGGGGACATTGAGGTCCTTTTTGTTTTTTATTTTTTTGTTTTGCCTCCCTTAGATGGTCCATAATCCTTCATTTCTGAATCATAGCATGTTTAATCTGCTTTTGCCATTTCATCAGATTTAGACTTCTCTTTCCTAGACATTGTCTTCTACTTCTCAGTGCACTTTTTGGTCAATTTTGCAAAATTGACAGGGATCTCTGGGTTTTTCTTCTTAGGTTCTCTGCATGCCTGCACAAAGCAAACATCTTGCCTTTTGGTTTTCTGGAGTAGATTTTAGCCACCCTGACTCAATTGTTCACGAGTCTGGGCAGCACAGGGCATGACACGTAGCTTAGCGATTCCCCAACCTCACGCTAGCTGCCTCTGCAAGAGGCACCTCAACAGGAGAATTACTTTAACGTCATAATTACTTTCAATGTGTTTTGGCATAAACTTACTTGAAATAGCTGTGTGACCCAAATTTTCTGAGCTATACTTAGCATGTGATGTTAAAATATCCTTTGATTTGCATTTAACACGATTAACTCCTAGAAAATGCTCACATTTTTCTTTTTTAGATTATTATAAATTTGTTTCCATATATATGTATGTGTGTATATACAATCCCACACACACATATGTATGTATAGCCTTTGCTTTAGATAATTGGAATTGAAAGGACTAGGAACACCCTTCTGTTTTCCATGACTATGATGTGACTATTCATGTAAAAATCCTGCCTTTTAGTTTTTTGGGATTTAATTTTTTTTAATTCTTAAAATATTTTAAAGTGCACATGTTGAAGATTGCTTTTTAACATTTGGGTTGGAAATGCGTACACACAGTCATTATGTTCTGTTACCATTTTTTCTTTATGGGTGAAGTTGGGGGCTTAAAAGTTACATTTAATATTCTATTTTTGGACACTTCCACCAGAGTCTATACACATGTGAAATACATATTTTTAGATGTAAATGTAGCGCCCAACAAATGATACTGCTGCCTTGGAGGGAACATTGTCTCTGTCCTTTAAGACATCCTTAACATTTTTGCATTTCTTTATAATTAAAAATTCTACATGATTTATTTAGAAATACATTAATGTTTTCCATCATAAAAATAATACATTGCATCTCTAGGTTGTGTTTTCAGAATTTCTACTGAAAGGATTCAATATTTCAGTATGTCCAGATTCTTATGTTAACATCAACTTTTAACTGTTGAGCTTAAGAACTATCCACATCAAGATTTGACTAGTTATAAATGTCTAATATTATTCTAAGATACGATATCATTGTAGGCATTCTTAAGAATTTCTGGATATTGTTTTTATTGTGTTTTCATCAGATGTGGATACCACCATAAATTTTTTTATGTGACTTTCTTTTCCTTTTTTTGAAAATAGAGCTCTTGATTTACATGTTCTTTGAATTATTTAGCTAATTATAGTAGCTAACGTAATTCTGCTCTTAAGAACTACCTTCTTTTAGGAGATTACTAAATGTAATCAGGAGTCCACAGTTATGAATTTCTTTCTTACTGGCTTTCTTGTCTTTATAGTATTACATTGTGTTTAAGAAGCATTTTCTTAAGAAAAACAAGTCAAGGAAATAACTTCCATGCCAAATATTGTCAGCATGGTTTATGGTGGTTTATGGCAATGAAGAGATTCTTTTAAAGGTATTTGAACAGTTTTTAGGGGATAAGACACATCAAAATGTGTTGCTTGTGCCTTTACATTATTTATTTTGTGAATGTTAATGATTACCTAGAAAATAAAGGGAAATCTGAAGTTATTGAGAGACTGCATCTGCAGCACATTGCTATGTATGACTCTTTAACTCCCTATTTGCCCAGTGCTGTGGAGGGAGCCCAGTGCTTGTTGTATCCTGAGCAGACGTGAGCGGGAGAGTCTGACATTTATAATATACCCATGAAGAGTAGTCTGCTGAACTACTGTGGTATCAAAGAGAAAGCTAGAGTTATGGAGGATGCTTATTATTTTTTAAAGTATAGAAAACTTTATTCAGTATTAATTTTAGAGTAAGGCATAGATTCCTAATATTTGTTTCCTTTATAGTTGCTGATTTTATATACAATACTCTTGGAACAATTAATTTAAGTATTAAGTTCACATTAAGAGGAATAAATATTAAAGACAGGAAAAATCTAGAGGTGCAAGGATTATTTCAGACTTGAAATAAAAATTTTAAATTTAATATTAACGTTAAGATATTGTTTAGTTTTATTTAATGGTATTGTTTTATTCATCCTAATACTTCCTTAGAATGAGGAATAAATGGATTTGCTTTAGGAAGAGTTGCTGTATTTTCAGAGGTGAGCACTTGCTGTCCTGTGATCAAGTAGTTGACCTGGGTATGTTTTCTGTCGTTGTCTCTCCCTCAGGATAATTTACCGATAAAATCTTGTAAACAACTCTTTACATTCCTTTAAAGAGACTTGTTCTTATTCTGTTTAATATTCCCTTCAGATAGCCCCAGTGTTCTGATGGAGTAATGTCTGTGCATCTGATGCAGTGGCAAAAAGTGCCATAAATAACAGATGCGTGTAATGGCCTGGTTAGCATCCAATGTTGGCTCCTCTGTCTTTCCTAATCACAGATCGTAGGGCAGGTTCATAGCAGAAGTAGTCACTTTTCAATCATGTATAACACTCTGCTTAAAGATCACTGATGTTTGAAGTTGAATTGGTGTCTTAGTGTATTGGGGCCACTATACCAAACTGCCGTAGACTGGATAACTTAAATAACAAACACTGAATTCTCATAATTCTAGAGTCTAGGAAAGTCCAAAATTAAGGTGCCAGCAGGTTCAGTGTCTTTTGAGAGCCTCTTTCCTGGTTCGTAAATGTCTATCCTCTCTTTGGGTCCTCATGTGGCATAAGCGGTGAGGGAGCTCTCTGGTGGTCTCTTTTTAAGAGTACCAATCCCATTTATGAGGGCTGCACTCTCATGACCTGACCATCTCCCAAAGGCCCCAACTCCTAATACCATCACTTGGGGGTTAAGGTTTCAGCATATGAATGGTGGCAGGGACACAGACGTTCAGTCCATCACATTCTGCCACTGGCCTTCCAAAATGTTTGTCATTCTCACATGCAAAATACGTTCATTCCATCCCAACAGCCCTAAAAGTCTTTTCTTATTCTAGCATCAGCTCTAACGTCTTAAGTCCAAAGTGTCATTTAAATATCATCTAAATCCGATATGGATGAACCTCAAGGTACAGTTTATGCTGAGGCAAATTCTTCTCTAGCTCTGAACCTATAAAAGCAAACAAGTTGCGTGCTTCAAAAATACAGTGGTGGGACAAGTAATGGGTAGACATACTCATTCCAAAGGGAAGAAATAGGAAAGAAGAAAGGAGGAATGCATCTAAAATAAGTTGAAAACCTAACCGAACAAAC
Organism: Piliocolobus tephrosceles; assembly: GCF_002776525.5. Taxonomy (NCBI): domain Eukaryota; kingdom Metazoa; phylum Chordata; class Mammalia; order Primates; family Cercopithecidae; genus Piliocolobus; species Piliocolobus tephrosceles. Next base: position 156,569,561 of record NC_045435.1, on the reverse strand, counting down.
AATATTAAACCTTAGGACTCAAGAATAATTCTCTTTGGCTTAGTACTCTGCTTTTCAGGCCTCTTGGGGTGGGAACATCATCTCTCAGCTAGGTGGGAAGGCACCTCAGTGGCTCTTTGCCAGGACCCCACCCCAGAGGCACTGAGGTCCTTTTTTGGCACTTGGGACACACCAGACCTGAAGAGGCATCTAAGAGGAGGCATATACTTCTGGACATCTGCTCTAGACCTGGTAAAGGGCATCTACAGAAAAACCTATAGCTAGCATGTTTAGTGGTGAAAGGCTGAGTGCTTTTTATTTAATACCAGGAACAAGACAAGGTTGCCCACTATTATCACTTCTATTACTCAGCACCGCCCTTGAGGCTATAGCCAGTGCGCTAAGGGAAGAAAAGAGTGGATAGAAGAAAGTAACTGTTTGCAGAATAGTGTGATCATTTATGTAGAACATTCAGTATGATATACAAAAACGCTACTAAAACTAATAAGTGAGTTTAGAAAGATTGCAAGATCAATGTACAAAAATAAATTGTATTTTTAAACACTTAATGTAAAATAAGAAATTAAAGTTTTAAGAAAGTTTATAAGAACATCAAAAATATAAAGTTCTCAGGGATAAATCTGACAAAAAATGTGAAAGAGCTGTACAATACATTGCTGAGAGAAATTAAAGAATACATACACAGTAGGAGAGGTACACCGTTTTTGCCTGGATCAGAAAACTCAATATTAAGATAGTCTCTCCAAGTTTGAAAAATATTATCAACATTATTAGTCATTCATTAGGGAAATGCAAAATTAAACCACAGTGAGATACTGTTGGTTTGGCTAAAATTGAAAAGTCTGACCATACCAAATACTGACAAGTATATGAAAGAACAAGAGCTCTTTTACTCTGCTGGCAGGAATGTAAAATGGGATAGTCACTTTGGAAAACAGTTTGGCAATTTCTTAAAATTAGTATATACGTACCGTATTCAGTCATTTTGCTCTTAGAGAGGTGAAAACATGTTCTTACCAACACTGTACACAGATATTCATAGCAGCTTTATTTTTAATAGCTAAGTCTGAACCTAATTCAAATGCTTATCAACAGGTAAATGGGTAAACTGCAGTATTCATATAATGAGCTATACTACTATATAAAAAGGAATGAACTGTTGGTACATGCTGCATCACGGATGAATCTCAGAATCATTATTCTGAGTAAAAGAAGCTAGGAAAACAGTATACAGCTTGAATAATTCTATTTATATAATTCTAGAAAATGCCAACTATATAGTGACAGAAATTAGATTAGTGGGTACTTGGGGATGGTAGTGCTGGTGGTAGGGAGGGATGAGGGGAAAGGATCAAAACAGAATCTTTCAGAAGTGATAGATATGCTCCTTATCTTGGTTGTGGCAGTGGTTTCAGGAGTGTTTATGTATGTCAGAACTTACCCAGTTGAATACTTTATGTGCAGTTTCTTATGTGTCAGCAGTACTACAATAAAAATACATGAAAACTGTCGTCGCTGTCTGATCACTGCTGCTAACATATCTAAGACTACTTGCTAAATTTGCCCATTCTTAAGACCCACCAAGGACTTTTGTTTAAAGTGATGTGATCCAGGCCTGTCATGGTGGCTCATGCCTATAGTTCCAGCACTTTGGGAGGCCACAGCGGGTGGATCACTTGAAACCAGGAGTTCGAGACCAGCCTGGCCAACATGGTGAAACCCGATTTCTGCTAAAAATACGAATAAATAATTAAATAATGTGATCCAGGCCTCAGAATTACTGAGATAGGAATGGGGAGCTGTACTTTTTAGCAGGCACCCCAGATAATTCTTCCCCTTCTTATAAAACACTTAACCCAGATTCATTTAATTGCACTTCGGTAATCTGCAGCCATGTCTTCATATGAGAAAGAGATATAAGGTTTCTAATATGAACAGAAAGGCCTAGCCATGGAACACTTGATGATACTTCCACTGTGGTCAGATAAGATAATTTACAATTGAATGGAATTATTTTCTTTTCAGTTTATAGTTCACTGAAGTGAGCCTTGCACTTTAAGTTCCTGAAGTAATGACTGGAGTAGCCCCATCTTTAGTTAATGCTGCACGAAAAGAAAAAAGGAATTTTACTTATATAATATTTGACAAGTCATATTCATATATGTTTTAGTGGAAAAACCATTTTACATCTTATATATGGAAGCTATAAAATAACACATGTTCTGGGGAGAGGAATAAGATGAATAGAATAACATTGTAATTCTCTAAATGTTCTTTAAATGGAGATAGCCACAGCCTTTCATAAAACTCTGGAAAGAACAGCATGACCTTCTTATTGCCCCCTTTCCACCGACGTCAAACAGAAGGAAATTATAGAATAAGTCTGTCTAAAGTTTAAATGGTTCAGTTATCAGAAGACTTTAGAGAGCAAGTTTTCCACAAATCATCTCTGTGCCATTTTGTCTTGATTATTTTTTTAAGGGTTGGTTTGCCAACACGTAATTAATCACTTTTGTTAGTTTTTAAGGAAATGAAACGGCATTGTTCCCTTTGGCTTAACTGTTCTTTTCGATGGCATCTTTTGGTGTTGTAGTTGTAATATAAAAACCTTAGGTAAATGTTAGGCAGTAATAATGTGAACAAAACAGTGGGAAGGGAGTAATTTTTGAAAGCTTGTATACATTGCTGCTGTGATACTTACATTCAACTCCAGATCTCAAATACCACCAACGTTACTATCAAAGTCCCTTATAGTCAAAAGGTGTTATAATGTCAGTGGATGGGGTTATTCCCGGTGTACAAAGGGTCTAGATGCACTTGTCACCAATTCCCATAGTTTCTTCTTCTAAAATCTAGTTTGAATGGATCATTTCATCTCAGGAGGAAGGGATGGGAGCACCCTTCTGACCAGTTTCATTTCTTTGGGCTCTGTTCCATCTGTGCAGGGAACTACCTTCTCTATGGAAAGTGGACACGATTTTAAAAATAAAGCATTACATTTACTAATGACTGTCAGTATTAAGATTTCATATAGATCTTGTTACTTCTCAGAAAAAAGTTTCATATAGAGTAAGGTTTTAAAGGTAGGCAAATAACTAGATGTGAGCAGGCACTGTCCTTTAACTTTTATTAATTTGAAATCATTTTTCCATTTTTAAGCAGAATAGAATGTCCCAGTAGGTATAAGGGAAATTTTAGTAGCCTCCAGGACTCTGTGGAGATTTTGAAACTATACACAATTCTTCATCTGTCCCCTGCCCCCTCCTCCTCCCAGAGCATAGACTTCAAGGCTGAGCTTTGCTCCATGTTAATGATCACTGTTAATGAAAAAGATAATAGTTTCCAAAAGGCTGAACTCCTGGTTTTGGTATTTAGGGTAATGCTGCCGTCAGAGTGATTGAGATATACTCCTTCCTCTGTGTTCTGAAAGGTTATGTAGGATTGGGTGTGTAATGAATGGGTTGAATTGTGTCCTGCCTCTCCACCAAAAAAAAAAAAAAAAAAAAAAAATTGGTTGAAGCCCTAATCCCTAGTACCTCAGAATGTGACCTTATTTGGAAATAGGGTCATTGCAGATGTAATGTTAAGATGAGGTCATACTAAAATCAGGATGAGCTCTAATCCCCCCTAAGACAAAAGACACAGAAAATGTCATGTGAAGATAGAGGCAGGGACCGCAGGGCTGCAGCTGCAAACCAAGGCACACCAGGGGCTGCCGGCAACCACAGGAAGCTGCGAATAGGCAAGGGAAGATTCCCCCTCCAGGTTTCCAGGGAAGCACAGCCCCGCTGACACATGGATTTGGACTTCTAGCTATCAGAGCAGTGGGACAATACATTTCTGTTGTTTAAGCTACTTGTTTGTAGTATGTTATTATGGAAGCCCTAGGAAACTAATACAGATTTGTATTTTCTTTCAAGTTTGATAGAATTCACCAAACAATGTTGAGTTTTCTTTGTGGAAAAGTTTTGAATTGTGAATTCAGTATCTTTAATAGATATAGGGCTATACAGATGTTCTGTTTATTCCTGTGTGTTTTGGTAATTTGTATTTTAAGAAATTTGTTTATTTCATTTAAGTTACTGAATTTATTGGCATAAAATTGGATTGTTCATAGTATTTTTTGATGTCCTAAAGGATGGTGTTCCCTCCTTTATTTCTGATATTTAAAATTTTTGTTGTTGTTCAGTCTAACACAATGGTTCCTAACTGGGACAGTTTTGCTCTGGTTAAGGGCATTTGTCTGTGCCAAGGGACGTTTGGCTATGTCTGGAGGCATTTTGGGTTGTCACAGCTTGGAGGATGTGCTACTGTCATCTAATGGCTACGCCCAGGGAGAATGCTACACATCCTACAATGCACAGGACAGCTACTCACAGCAAAGAATCCTCCAGCCCACAATATCAGTAGTGCTGAGGTTAAAAAACCTACTCTAGGCTTTACAATGTAAACCTTCTATTTTCCAAAAATATTATATCATTTCATGTTTAATATAGTGTAGTCCCTTCATCCCCTTCCAGTCTTCAAACTGTTTGTGGGCATACCTTTTACTTCTCGGTATATTATTAACCCCACAATATATTGTTGGCTGTTTTTCCTTTAAATAGTCTCTCAAGGAAATTTTAACATAAGAGAATATGTTCAGTTGTTACTAATATATTTTCAGCACTCTTTATTCTTTGTGTTGACTCAGATTTCCACGTGGTATATTTTCTTTCCACATGAAGAACCGCTTTCATACATCTTACAAGTCTGCTGGAAACATAGTCTCTCTGCTTTTATTTGTCTGAAAAACTGTATTTTATCTTCATTGTTGAAGTATATTTTGGTTCTATATAGAGCTTTCTATGACAGTTTTTAATGTTTTCTTTTTCTTTCTTTGAGACAGAGTCTCACTTTGTTGCCCAGGCTGGAGCGCAGTGGCGCAATCTCGGCTCACCACAACCTCTGCCTTCTGGGTTTAAGCAATTCTTCTGCCTCAGCCTCCTGAGTAGCAGGGATTACAGGCATGTGCCACCACGCCCAGATAATTTTATATTTTTAGTAGAGATGGGGTTTCTCCATGTTGGTCATGGCTGATCTTGAACTCCCGACCTCAGGTGATCCTCCCAAAGTGCTGGGATTACGGGTATGAGCCACTGTGCCTAGCCCTAAAGTATTTTAAAATATGTCATTTCATTGTTTTCTTGTTTGCATAGATTCTGGGGGAAAATGTAGCTGTTGTTCACTATTATAAGGCTTTTTAAAAAATCTGTGTATTTTACAAAGTATTTTGGGATTTTGTTACTGTTGAAAAATAATAACCTAAAATTTAATGCAACATGCTTAGATTTTATAAACAGACTGGTATTTGACTTGTGTTTGGTATTTTTCTTTTTTCCTTTTCTTTTTTTCACTTTTTTCTCTTTTACTCATTAAAGTATGTATTTTGGGGCAAGCTATTTCTCTGAGCCTCAGTTTTCTCACCTGTAAAATTGAGCTACCAATGATTCTTACAGGTTTATTGAGGAAATTAAATGTATTGAAGGATGCAAAATGCCTCGAACTTGTAGGTACTTGTAAACCTGATACTACAGTACACAGGTATCCCCCTCCTCATCCAAGTTCAGTTGTTCTGACCTCAGGGTTCACACTTGGTGGCAGATCAGTGGATGTACCAGGTCTGAGTCCTTCCCAGCCATGTGGCAGCAGCTCTGTGTAGACATGTTGCCTGCCCCTGCCCCCTGCACGCTTTCCAGGAGCTGAGTACAGCCAGGAATTGGCCAAGATGGGGAGCTCCAAACAGACCATGAGTGGACACTGTTGGCACTGTTTACTGTTCCTGTTCCTTTCTGTATTTACATGTTGATTTTAAATAAATCTGATCGCTTACTCAAGCAAGGTTGGAAGTTATTTTAATCCTTTAATTTAAAACTTTAAATACAGTAAAAATCCATGCCTTCTTATATTTTCCCTCATTTGCATATTTCACTTAGGATGCTCTTCCCTTTAATTAGACTAAAATTCTGTTCATTTTCCACTTCTCAGTCATGCAGACTAGCTATAGTATTTACAGTTACAAATTCTCCTATTAGAAGAATCTTAGACATAATTCATAATACATAACTTGTAATCAGCAGTAAACTATTACTTCCAATGGATCTAATTACTTAGAATTTATAATATTAATATTGGATGCACTCTTTTTTATCTTAGCAAGGGAAACTAACTGTGTATGATAGACTTCTTTTTGTAAATAACATTTCGCTTTTCCGAAGCATGAGTTGAGCTGCTATTTTTTGTACTGAAGCTGGCTGTGGGCACTGACCCCCTGACCGTTGTTTTAAATGTCCCCTCATTGTGCTCCTGCTCCTTTCCTAGTGGGCCTTTGGAGTGACGCTGTGGGAACTCATGACTCTGGGCCAGACGCCCTACGTAGACATTGACCCCTTCGAGATGGCCGCATACCTGAAAGATGGTTACCGGATAGCCCAGCCAATCAACTGTCCTGATGAATTGTGAGTTTTTTTTTTGAGCTTGAAGGCATGAGTTTTATTCAATTTACTATATTGGAATAAAGGGAAAATAGCAGGTTTCCATATTCACATAGAGCCTTCCCTTTTGAGAATAATGACTCTTTGGATTTAAATTAGACTCTTACAAAGAACCACAAAGTCAGGGAGATTCATTCACTCTTTCATGCATTTGGTATTAGAATGCCTTGCACTTTATTTTATAGTGCATAATCTAAGCACTATAAATTAGTCTGAGAGGGCGTACTAAGAAAATTGAATACTATGTCAGTTATTCTGTACAGAGTGAGTACCTGACTTTTGTAGTTATAAAGTAATTATAAAGGACATAGTAGTTATAAAACCTTTCTCATTGTCATTTTGCCTTGCCAGTTAGTATCAGCTGATACAGGGAAGATGATCTGGACTAGTAAGCAAAATAGTTGCTTTCTGTTTCCTGCTTCTATCATGTAGCTTATCTTGCCATGTAATGAGGATGGGATAAACAGGAGGCTCTTCAGGGTGATTGATTGTACAGATGAGTATGTTCTCAGTTCCAGAACTCCCTGAAGGTTTCTGCACCATGACAAGGTGGCAGCTTTTGTACTGATTTTACTCTAGATCCAGGGTTCGTAGAACTTAGATAAAACTTTCTCTTCCTCCAAGTTCTTTTTCTTAATTTAACTACAGGAAAATACAGGTTGTTCTTTTTTGACTGTGTTTTAGGTTTTTACATGAACTCTCTATATTTGCTGAAATATTTGGTATGCTGTCATGAAGAATTGAAATTCACACATGTAATCCAAATAATTTCTTTTAGCTTCTTTCTAGAACTGCCAACAGATAGTAAAATGAATCCGTTTTTAATATATCATCCTCTCCATACCCACCTTTAGACAGGCAGCATAACTGGTATCAAACTGACCAAAAGTTTAGGAATACTGTATCCTTACTAGTCCCAAATTTTCATTTTTGTCACTCTGCAGATTTGCTGTGATGGCCTGTTGCTGGGCCTTAGATCCGGAGGAGAGGCCCAAGTTTCAGCAGCTGGTACAGTGCCTAACAGAGTTTCACGCAGCCCTGGGGGCCTACGTCTGACTCTTCTCTCCCAATCCCACAGCATCAGGAGGAAGGTGCCTGTCGCAGCTCACTTGAAGCCTGTCATGGATGCTTCATATCTAACACAACGCCAACAGAAGCACATTCGTCTTCCAGAACACCGTGCCTTAGGAATGCTTTAGAATCTGAACTTTTTAAGACAGACTTAATAATGTGGCATATTTTCTAGATAATCACTTTTATTAGGTTGAATTGAAAGGGTTTTTGTAATTTTTTGGCCAAAATTTTTTAAAACATAGTTACTTTGGACTAGGGGTACATTCTTACAAAATAAATAAACAGTTTTTAAAATTGTTTAGACACAGATATTTGGAATTAGCTATCTTAGTGCCAACTGCTTTTTATTTTTTTACTTCATCAAGGTGATGTAAGTGATTCACCTTTAAAGTTTTTTTAACGTTATTTTTTGTCACTACTCTGGGAAATGGTTTGTCTTCAAAATGCAATGCTTTTCTTAGGAAAGGAAAAACAGCATTAAAAGATACCTGGTTTGCCTTGTACAAGAAAAGGCAGTATTAGAGGAAGAAAATTTAAAGAAAAGCTAGAGGAAAAAAGCGATGTTTTTAATACTTACTAGAAGCAAACTGCCCTTGCATGGAAAACTGTTTATTTTTTTCGGTGAAAAGGAATTCTGCTTTCGTATTTTTTGGGAAAGCAGGAACTGAGTTCATTACATCTTTAATTTGGCAGAAATTAGCCTTTCTGTGAACCAGAAGTGGTTTGGGGCAGATCTGTAGTAAACAATGGTGATTTTATTTATTTTTACTCTCTGGAAAAGGAGATAATACAATTCCAGAAAGTGAACTCATATTTCGAAGGTTAAAATTCCCTTTTATTGCACCTAGAATAGTGCTATGCACGGAGTGGGTGCTAGAGTTGTTGTCATTCTTTTTTTTTTTTTTTTTTTAAATGTAAACTGGTAAATTTTGTGCTTATCTTCAAGGCTGGCTTAAGTATAAAATTGTTTTTTTAAACACTTGAAAAATTAAAGGATTTGTTTTATATTATGACAGTATTGAAATTATTTTTCATAATGAATGATTGGTTATTGCGTCTGGTCAGTCTTTGAACATTCAACAGCTGGACATGTGTGTTTTATTTCATGATGTTTCAGTCAAGTTCCAAAGCCCTAACACAGTTACAGCTGGCTCAGTCTCCAGGTTCTAGTAAAAATTTGGAATTAATGTTATAAGGACATATTAAAACACTGAAACATTTCTCCAGAACCAGCAAGTAAGGAGTATGTATGTATTTATGCTCAGTTTTAGTTGGCCTAAAGCAGGGTTGAATGGGCCTCCTAAATAGCTAGGCCTGCAGGTACTGCCACTACTCCCATCTTCACAGATATATGAGGGAGAATGTGCAGCAGTTGGAGGCTTTCACTGTTTTTAAAGAAGCTTTAGGAATCAGCAACACACCTGGAAAGATAGCTCACACAGTGCCTGGTTTTCCACAGGTAAGCTAAGGGCATGATTTTCTGTGTACATTTGTTAAGAGTTCTTTGGTTTTATGAAATACTCATATGAAGCCAGTCCCTGGAGGACTGTTTTTTAAAAAGTCCCTTTGAACCATTTGTAAATTATATTTTCATTCATAACTTGCATTCTTAGAAGGCGTTCAGTCAACATTTATAGCACTTACTGTGTATTTTCCACGTGGAGTGGTTCAGCTCAAGCGTCCCTTCCAGTATTCAGGGCAGTCTTATTTTGTGTTCAAGTGAGTGCATTGTTTAAAAATCACAGTTTATTAACATGTACATGGTCTGTTTTTTTAAAAAAAGTACTGACACTTGACTTCTATCCTCAATTAACAGATAGTAAGAAATGTCCTCAGTTTGGTGGATGGTGTGGTGCTTGTAACCTTATCTTTTTGTGTTTGTGAGCACTTCTATTTTATGTGTGTATTTTTATTGTACATTTTTCTTGAGCTACTTGGAGTCTTTGACATGAGAAGGGAAGAGCAGTTATAAGATTTCCCTGACTCATCTTCTTCCAGTAGTTTTGTTGTAGATTGTGAATGTTACTGAAGTTTTACATGTTACTGATTTTGCAGAAAACATAATTTTTATGGAAAAGAAGCAAATTGACAAAGCACTGTTGTGGTATTATAAGCTGGCTCTATTCTGCTCTTTCTTGTAATCCTCCTGTTGTAAGAATTTTTTTTTTTTTTTTTTTTTTTGATAGGAGGAGGATTAGGTTGCTCATTCAGTGTGTATTTATTGAGCACCCACTGTATCCTGACTGTCGGGATAATGCAGGGAACAAGATAGATGAGGTTCTTCCCTTTCTAGATTTTGCATTCTAGTTAGGAAAAGCAGGTAATGAACATAAATAAGATTTTGGTAAGTGCTATGATAGAAATAATAGAGTGATATTAGAGAGTGTAACTTCAGATGTCATAATTAGCCAAGCTTCTCTAAGCAGGTGGCATTTGAATTGCGATCTGAATGGCAAGAAGCAGCCAGCCATGAGAACACAGAGGCAGAAGGCACATAATTGCAGAAGCCTTAAAGCAGAAGCAAGCTGGCCTCCAATCTCAGCCCTTCCCATTCATTCTCTAGCTGCTGCTGTTAGAAAAAGAGAAAGGTAGCTAGCGTGGCTAGAATGTAGTTAGTGAGGGGAGTGGTACAAAGAAACAGGTCTTTGTAAACTGTGGTATACAGTTTACATTTTTTGGTATACAGTTTATGTTTTTTGCTGAATACAATGGGTATTCATTTGAGGATTTTTCAAATAAGTAGCAATGTGATCTGATTTGTCATTCTGAAAAGGTTGTGCCAGCTCCTCTGTGAAGATTGGATTGTGAGAATTCAAAGGAAGAAGTAACGAGACCCTTTAAGAAGCTATTGTGTAATTCAGGAAAGTAAAGATAGTGGTTTGGACCCTTTGAGCAGTGAGGACATACAGAGAGAAAGGGCAGATTGGAGATACGTTTTGAAGATACACCAGGACCTGGATCCATTGGATGTTGACGGTGGGGTGAAGAAGGAAACGGGGAGGTCAGGAATGACTAATTGGTTTGGGGCTTGAGCATCTGGTTTTATGGCCAAGCTATATACTGAGATGGGGAAAAGTCTAGGAGAAACTGGATTTTGCATTGGCCAGATAAATCCATAATTTGGGGTAGACTGTGTTTGAGATGCCAGTTGATCATCTCTATGGAGATTTTTGATTGACAGATGAGAGTCTGCAGCTCAGGGAAGGTCTCACTGAACATACGAATGTAGGAGTATAGCATATAGACTATTTTTAAAGCCATGGTACTGGATGGAGTTGCTAGGGAGAGAGTGTATAGATGGAGAGGAGATCCTAGGACTGAGTCTTGAGCACTCTAACCTTCAGTTCCATCTAGTGAAGGAAGAAGAGATAACAGAGACTGAGAAGCCACTGTGATTGATAAAAGCAACGACAAAAAAGTGAAAATGAGGAGTTGCAGGAGCCCAAGTAAGGTCGTCTTTCAAAATGGAGACGCCTCCATCAGATTTGGCAATATGAAGTTAACTGGCAGGAGCATGGGGACTGGAGCAAGTCGAGTGTGTACACAGGTGGGTACGTAAAGGCCTACTATCGTCAGCCCTGCTGTGAAGGGAAATGGAGCAATAACTAGAGGAGATGAAAGGGGGGTTTGGGGAGAAGAGGGACAGGGACGAGAGTGTTTTCCAGATGAAGGTACAGTGCCAGAAAATGTTTCACGGGCTCATGGGAATGATCCAGTAGAGGGAGAAAAATCCTCTGGGGTATGGGCCACTGCTCTTCCTTGCCATTTGGTCCACTAGCATGAAAGACTTTCACTCTGGCCTCGAGCCCTTTTGTTGTGTAAGGGTTGTGTGTTTACTGGGGGAGAAATGTGAGGGAGGTAAGGTAAGGGAGGTGGTACACAAAACTCTCATGGTCCCATTACCCAACAGCCTGCCTCTGTTGAGGGGCTTTCCTGGGACTTCAGACTGGCACCCTCGTTGTGCTTGCAGCTGTCATGTTTCCTTGTCCAGATTGCCCCATAGCTGCTTCCCTGGCCTTGGCCTTGAACCCCTCCAGCCAGCAACTGCCCAGGTAACACTTTCTAAAACTGAGCCGCTGTCTCTGCTTGCTTGGAGCCTTCAGAGTAGACTTCAGACCTAGGCGGAGTATCCACTCAGTTCTGCCATTTCTCCTGCTCCCCACTTCGGGCCTGAGTGCATCCCACCGCTCTGCATGCTCCTTCCCCTTCTCCGAGAATGACGTGCTCCCTGCACCCCCCACATGCCCGCTGCTGGGGCCCGGGGACCAAGAAGGTGCCTCTCACACCTTACTGCTCTCCACCAGGCTTCATGGTTGCTTTTCAGCCTTTTTCCCTGGGTTTGAACTTTAACAAAGGTAAGATGGAGGTTTATTTTTGACTGCTTGGCTGTGAGTTCCTTGAGGATAGGAACTTGTGTTTTATTCAGATCTGAATCTCCATTGCTTTAGTGGTGTGCTCAGTGCATGGTAGGGGTGAATATTTAATGAATGAACGAGTGAAGATACCTGTATTTTGCACAGGAGAGCAATTAGAGAGGCTTAAACAGAAAGGAAGTCTTCTAATTCCTTAGAAGCATTATCTCATATTTGAAGAGTTCAAGTTTGATGCAACATAAACTGATAAAGTTTGAAATAAAAAGAGACAGGTTGGTAGGAAAGACCATCTGTATCCTATCCCCAAACTGGCTTAAGTCCACTCCCACTGCCCCCAGCTACCACCTTTTTACTTCATTCTACCTGCTTTTTCTTTGGTCACCGGAATAATAAGCCTGATGTAAATTCTGTTTCATACTCCCACAGGTCAACTTTTTTGCGAGTTTGACAATAATTATTCCAAGTCAAGTAATTCATTGATTTTAGTGGAAGATTGTTTTCCAGGTGTTATTCTTCCATGCGCCTCATCCCCAACTCATACAGTAGAAAAGAGATGATTTAATTTATGGGTCTAGAAAATAAAAATGTAAATACTTGCTTGTTAAATTAATAATTTTTTTCTACCTTCATTTTTGCCTTTAATATTTCAAGATAATATTGGACTTAATTCTCTGGGACACACAAACATCCTGCATAAGTATATTGACAACATACATTTTATATGTAAGTGAACCGTGTGGGTGAGCCTCTGCTTTCTCCCTGACAGCGCTGTTCTTTAAGAAATTAAGGCTAACCAAGTCTATAGGGTTTAATGGGAGATGTCTCCTAACTTTTCAAAGACCAGATGTTCTTGTTATACTGGTAAAAACTTACTTAAAAAAAGAGAGGGATTGATGATGTTCAGCGTTATTCTCTTTGAACAAATACATCGTTTGTTCATACTTGGTTTCTCAGTCTTTCAACACTAAAGCATATTTTAATGATTTGTCTTTAGAAGGAAGGGTGAGCACTCCTCTGGGGATATATTACAACTGGGAAAAAAATAGTTTGAAAATAACTGTTTACGCTTAAAGAGGTTAACTCTATGGTGCCTTAAGTTTACATTTGCAATAAACTTTTTTACATCTTTCTGTGTCTTTTTTTGCTTTTTGCCTTCTTGGTTCTGAGAATAAGCATAGGCTGATATTAGATAGGCTTGTATCATTAGGGATAGCATTTAGCTGCAAATAATGGAAAAATTCAACCATAATCACTTAACCAAATGCAGGTCTATTTTTCTCCCATAACAGCTACAAGAGAGAGAGAAACCAAGGCTAATGCAGTGATCCCAGGGTGTCATCCATTGCCAGTCTCCTCCTGTTTTGCTGCTCTGCTATCTGTAGCATGCTGTGGCTCTTAGGGACCCCAGGGGCCTAGAGCTTGCTCCAGATAGGAAGATGAGCAAGGGCAAAAAACAAGAGGCATAAGTTAGTTAGCTGAGTCCTTTTTGTGAGGAAACTACTAACTTCCTGTAGTATGCTTCCACCAGCAACTTAATATTCTGAACGCACATGAGCACTTCATGTAGTAGGTATGCCAGAAAATTAGATTTTGTTATTTTTTGAAGACAGCTTTATTGAGATATAATTCTAGTATCACCCATTTAAAGTGTATAATTCTCAGTGATTTTTAGTGTAGTCACAGAGTTGTATAATCATTACCACAATCTAATTCATTTTTATTACCCTAAAAAGAAACCCCATGCCCGTTAGCAGTCACTCCCAATTCCACCCTCACCCTCAGCCCTAGGCAACCACGAATCTACTTTTTGTTTGTATAGATTTGCCTATTCTGGACCATTCATATAAATGGAATCACACAACGTGGTCTTTTGTGTTTGGCTTCTTTCATTTAACATAGGATTTTCCAGATTCCTTCATGTTGTATCTTGTATCGGTACTTCGTTCTTTTTTTTACTGACAAATACTCCATTGTATGGATATAAATCATTCAACAGTTGATGCACCTTGGAGGAAATTGAGTTTTGAGTTGGCCATGTTCTCATTGTGAACAAAATTGGGCTTCTGTTGGTAAGGAAGAGGCGATGGCTCTTGGTGAACAGCTAGCAGTGTCTGCCCCTTTGCAGAAATGTGCTGGTATCTGGCTTCCTTCAGCAATATATTTAATGCTTCAAAAGTTCTGTCAGAGAAAGTACAGTGATGGTGAAGAGTCTTAGTGACTGTAGGGAGTGTCCACTCAGCTTGGTGTTTTAAGTTGGTGAGTCCTGCCATTGTTTGAGACGAAAGCCTGATAGGAATTACTACCTTACCTTTACCTTCTAAGTCTTTGTCCAGAAAACTCTGCTGCTGTATTCCATTGTGAATGCTGTTACTTTGGCCTCTGGCCCACTGTTTTCCACCTGTTCATAATGCTGCCACCACCTTATAGATTTGAGCTTGTAAAGTTATTTATGTTTTCTTCAATATTTGGCATACAGTATCTACCACCAGGTACCTTGTTGCTATCTTCATGATCTGACTATTTAGGGCCTTTGGAGGTAAGCCAGAGATTGGCTGTGTGTCTCCATTGAAAGTCTTATTAAAGAGCTTAAAAAATATTTATTTAATTATCTATTACATAGATTTATTGTACTGTATTTCATATGTCTTTAGACAATATTTGCATTCATACTAGGTTTTTTGACTTTTGAATTGATACTATTTGGTCACAGCATTACTTAATAGGCATCTGAAGAACAGTTTAGACATTGTCTGCCTAATTTAGAGAGCAGGATGCCATCCTGGAGACTCTATGACGAATTGGTTGTGGGCCCTCATTCTAGAAAAACACTAAAATTAATATCCTGAGAAAATTCCTCTAGGCCAATGTGGTTCAAGCCAGAATGGGTTTGACTTACCCATAATCTCTTTATCGGAAAGTGCAGTGCTTGATAAATCTGTGTTTAAGTTTTGTGTTGGGATCTCTAGGCAGTGTCTCTCTGGCCTTTGCTCTTCCTCCTGTCCCAGTCCCCAGAACGGCCCACAGATAACTTAGCTTAAAGGAGAGGGGCAGCTTTATTTGACCTGACCAACATTCTTGGCCAGCTGAGCAGACTTGTCTTGTGGTAAGTATTCCCTTGGGGTCCTTCTCACCTCTTCTGGGAAGGCAGGAAGAGGAAGAGACAGGAGCTTGGCACTGCCGGGCTTCGTGGAAACCTGGACTGGCTCCCACTGAGGGGCTTCGCCTTCTCCATTTTCCTCTGTGTCCACTCTGGACCTTTTATTCTTTCGTGTCCCTTTGTTGCCAGCCTCACCTTCTGGCTTTTGTCCTTATGTCCCTCTTAAAGAAACTTCATTCCCTTTCCACAGGATGTAGTACCTCAAGTGCATTTAAACAATGTGTTAAGACTTAAAGTAGATACAAAGATTAGTTTTTTCCACAGCCACCTTAGCAGGGCATCACATTTTAGAGATGAAAGGAGGATTACCTGTTTTATTTTACAAATAAGGAAACTGAATTCCGTATCACTTCCTAGATACGAGATTGAAAATAGGCTCTTTTTCATGTTGGCATGGTTTTAGGAGGTAGTTGGAATTCCCCAGGAAGGGAAATTAATGTTGAGTACTAACCAGCACTCATTTGACAGACATATATTAAAATGCCCGTCAAATGAGTGGAAGTTGATAATAGATTTGTGGGGAGTTTAGTATTATCAGAGCATAGTGTTTAAAGCACAGGGCGGCAGACGATTCGAAGAGTAAATGGCAGACATGCTGTGAGAGCCTAACATATTAAGGACTTTAGACTTTGTTCTGGAGGCTTTGGAGATTTAATAAAAGGCTTTCATCAGGCAGTGATGCAGTCACATTTGTTTTAGCAATGTTAGTAGCAGGTGGTCATTGCCTACTATACAGGCCTTGTACTGATTGCTGTACATGCATGATCTCATTTAATCTTGACAACAATCGTTACTAATTTCCATTTTACAGTAGAGGAAATGGAAGTTGAGATAGATTGCACAGGTCATAGTGGAGCTGTGATTCTCATTTAGGGAGTCTGACCAGAGCACACACGGGATACCTGGTTGGGGTGAGAGGAAAGAATTGCAGATGTGTTAGGAGAGCCTACTTGGTGTTGTCAACATTTAATAACATAAGAGACGGTATTGTTGGTTCAGAGTGAGAGGTGTTGGATAGGAGTCTGTAAGTATGTAAGAGTGTGAAGGTTTTTCTAAGGGAAATCTGAAAGGGAGCTGACCAGAAACAGTGCAAGTGAGGTCAGCTGAGGGTGGAGACAGGAATTTATAGTGGTACTGCCCTGATTGGTTACGGCATTCTTCTCCATGAATTTGGCTGCAGTAGAATCTGCTGTAACACAGAGTGGATTAAATAAGATGAATGTTCTTTCTCCTATATGACAGTCCAAAGGGAGGAGAGTGGCCCAGGCTGGTGGTGTGGTTCATGTTCCGGAACCATTCAAGATCCCAGTTCCCTTCCATCTTGTTCTGTGATCCCATGGCCATGTTAATGTGGCTGCATGGCCAAGGCTGAGTCTCTGCCACATCCCAGCTTCTGGGAAGGGGCAGGGGCAGAAGTGAAAAGCAAGTGATTTCCTTTTAGACAAATAATAGAGATGTTGTGCACATCACCTTTGCTCACATTTTATTGTCAAGAACTTAGGCACCTGGCTGCAAGGACCTCTGAGAAAGGAGTCTGGCTGGCATCCAGGTTCCCAACTAAAACCATTACTATGGAAGACCAAGATAATGGATTTGAGGGGCCAGCTAATAGTCTGCTACAAAAGAGAAGACTGGCTGTGGAGGACTGGAGTTTTTCTGGACACGTGTGAGGATAGCGGGGCAAGAGAGTTTTAGGATATTGGTGAGATGTAGCTCAGGTGGACAGCCATGAGCTCCAACTGGGCATGGTAGTTAGGTCAGGAGATTGAGGACCTGGAAGCCTGCAGAGTAGATGTGGGACTAAGGGAGAAAGTGGTTGGAATGGGATTAGTCATTTGTGGCTAGAGTAGGATCTGGGTTGAAGTCCAGAGGTGGCCGAGTTCTGAGAGATGACAACACCTGGAGTGAAGCCATGGTTAGGGAAACCAACCATGGTGAGGTGGAGGTTTCCAGAGTTGAAGCAGGCACAGAGCATGTTTGGTGTTCCTGCACAGCAGTCAGACTGCCTACACACATACTCTATTCTCATCATATACTTGTACCACACCCCACTTCGTGTCCGTCTGGATATCTCCTCCTCACCTACAAAACCCACTTCCCACAAAGCTGTTCTTGATCCCTCAGCTCTTAAAGTCTCCACTTTGTTTCTCTGGCTACCAGCTGGCATCTTTCTCTGCTTCTTTGGAGTTTGTAACTTAAGCTTACATATGGTCAGTTGTATTAGGGTTCTCTAGAGGGACAGCACTAATAGCTATATACATCCTATTTTATATATATATATATGTATGTATGTATGTATGTATATAAAATGGGGAGTTTATTAAGTATTAACTCACGTGATCACAAGGTCCCAGTAGGCCGTCTGTAAGCTGAGAAGCAAGGAAAGCCAGTCCGAGTCCCAAAACTGAAGAACTTGGAGTCCAGTGTTCGAGGGCAGGAAGCATCCAGCACAGCAGGAAGATGCAGGCTTGGGAGGCTAGGCCCATCTAGTCTTTTCACGGTTTTTTTTTTTTTTTCCTGCCTGCTTTATATTCTAGCCATGCTGGCAACTGATTAGATGGTGCCCACCCACATTAAGCGTGGTCTGCCTTTCCCAGCCCACTGATTCAAATGTTAATCTCCTTTGGCAACACCCTCACAGACACACCCAGGACAATACTTTGCATCCTTCTGTCCAATCAAGTTGACACTCAGTATTAACGATCACAACAGTTCCAGCCTTTCTAAGCCACTACATATACACTACATATCTGCTGCAACCTGGCAGTTGCTGTGCTTATTTTCACACCAAATTCCCAAGACAGGCAATCTAATTGGCCCCACTCATCACATCTTTTCACACTGGACCATAGCTAGCATGTCACTTGCAGGACGTCCTCGGCCTCCTCCAGGAGGCTGTGCTCAGAAGGTGCCCTCATTTACTTCTGTGGCTCTGAGACATTTAACTAGAGCCCAACATATCTCTTCCTGTTCACATAGTATTGACTTAACAGATTTTTATGAGTGAACTTTCACTGGGAAGAACACCATTTCAGGAGCCCCAATGACCACAATGAAAATGTTTTCACCTGCCCTTACGTGACATCCGCAAGGCCAGGTCCAGGGAACGTTCTGGATCTCAGATAATGGCATATCCACTCATAGTAACTCTTGGTCTTGTTTCACAAGCTATCAAACGCTGCCCAGAAGCAGGAAAAACCCCACCATGTGGCAGGGAGGGGCGACCAGCATGAGTTCTAAGCCCAGACCACCCTGTTTAAAACCCTCTCTTCCTTCAACACTTCTCTCTTGGGGCTTTTCTTCTTCTCACTTTATGCACAGGCTTCCACCTCTCTCCCACTCCCCAAAATATCAGGGGTTTCTAAGGTTCGTTTCCCAGTCTTCTCCCTCACATCTGTCCCTCAGTGACTCCATCTGTGCTCAGATACCTGCTTTGTCCCCAGCACCCCACACCTGGTCTCTGGCTCAGGACCTCTGGACACCTCTTCGTGACATTGTCCCCCTGGTCACACAGCCACCTCAGCTAAACTCATCCTCTCCCTTCCCTGCCCTCTACCAGGGCCACCCCGGAAGCCACCTCCACTCCTTGCATTGTTTTTCCTGAGTCATCCAGGGGTAGAGCTTGGGGTCTCTCTGACAAGCTCTGTCCAGCCCCCAGTCCTCTTGAGAGTGCCTGCAGGGTTGATGGGGCCGGTCTCTCCTACCCGCTCCACTCCCTTTCCCAGACGTTGTCAGTAACATCCTGTTTGGGCCTCCTGTCCCCCATTTTCCTCCATGCTACACTGGCTGCCAGAGTTACCTTCATTTTCCTGTTCTGAATATCACTCAAGCATTTATTTCAGACATTCGTAATACTGTCATGAGAAACGTTTTCCTTCAACAAGTGTGGATGCATAAAATCATGTGAAAAAGACTTCTGTTTTTTTGGTTTTTGCCTATTTTATGTTGTAAGCTCCCCAAGGAAAGATGAACCACTCCACCCACTTCTTTGTGACTTCCTGTAGCACTTAGGCTTTATTAAATACAATGATTTCTGGGAGTGAGAGAGTACTTCTACTGACCAAAGAAAGTTAATCCTACCACAGCTTACCCAGAAATATATATATAAAAAAAATATATATATATGGAATTCGTTATTCAAAGAGTTCCTACTGACAAAGAAAAAACCTAAATGCATTCAAGACTTGGAGAAAGATCTGCCAGAGACAGACAGGGTTGGTTTCCAAGACACATGTTCCCAAAAGAAATACAGACACGGGCATATCCTTAATGTTCACACACAGGGCGAGATGGCCATGTGTTGGGGGTTTTCACACCAGCCCCACGGATGGAGTGCCTTTCCCCCAGCTGTGTCCACGTGGCAGTGCACAGCCTTGTAGTGTTTATTTACTCAACCTACACTTATGCATGTGCCTGCTCCAGCCAGAGTCCCAGAGTTGCTTTTCTAGTGGTGGCAACAACTTCAGCCCAATGGCCTTGACCTCTGGACCCAGACCTGAGACCACAGGGCGCCGGCTGGGGTTGGGCTGCAGCCTGTGACCATGAGCCACTAGGGAAGTAACCCATGAATGAATCGCCACCTCCTTGCTCTATTTCGCCAGCACGAACATCACCTAGAGTGTTATTAAGAAGGTTTGACACTGTTGGCTGACCTACCATGAAGGGAGGTACCAACAACTGTGAAGGTGATTTCATGACAAATGACACTTCTGTTATTCTTTCCCACCTCAGGAATTAGATTCCTTGATTTATTTTTAAGTTAAAAAAAATTTTCTGCGGTGAAATTCTAAAGTACACAGTGCCTTTGTTACAAATACACTGTCTTATCTAAGCACAGGATACCAGGAAGTTGCGCTGAAATTGTTTTTGAAGATCTAAGGAAAATATTATTTTATAACTAGTGCATTGCTACAATTAGCATTTGATTCACTTCCTGTTGTCTAAGAGAAAATGTCGAGCTGTGGGTTTAGAATCAGAGTTTAGTGCTGGGTTAATTAAAGCCTAACAATAAGAGAGAGAAAACAAGTATTTTTGAAAGCTGATATTGCTCCTTCCTATTTTATCTTCCATATCTCTTAACCTCTTTTTAAAAAATATTTTTCCTCTTTTTAACTTTCTATGCTGCATTCTAGGTTTACTTTTTATAACCTACCTTCTGATTAATCAGCTATTTTTTTCAGTTTTGTCCTTCTACTGTTTAATGCATTTGGGTTTAAAGTTCAATGTGTATATTTTTCATTCCTAAAAGTTTTCTTTTAAAACTTATCTTTTTAATCTCAGTAGTCGCTTTTGTTTTTATAGCATTTATTGTTTCTTTAATCATTATAAACATGCTTTTTAAATATTCTAAGTCTGTTAATTACATTTCTTAAAGTTCTTTAATTTTTTTTTTTTTTTTAATGGAGTCTCGCTCTGTTGCCCAGGCTGGAGTGCAGTGGTGCAATCTCGGCTCACTGCAACCTCTGCGTCCCGGGTTCAAGTGATCCTCCTGCCTCAGCCTCCTGAGTAGCTGGGATTACAGATGCATGCCACCACCCCAGTTAATTTTTGGATTTTTAGTAGAGACAGGGTTTCACCATGTTGGTCAGGCTGGTCTCAAACTCCTGACCTTGTGATCTGCCCACCTTGGCCTCCCAAAGTGCTGGGATTACAGGTGTGAGCCACCGTGTCTGGCCAAGTTCTCGGAATTCTAAAGCTGCTTGTGCTTTTGCTGACTCTCATTCATGGTGGCCTCTTTTCTCACATGGTCCATAAGCTTGACTGTGACCTCACATTCTCCCTGGCCATGTAATTGTGCAGTTTTAAGTGAGTTTCTTAATCCTGAGTTCTAATTTGATTGCACTGTGGTCTGAGAGACAGTTTGTTATAATTTCTGTTCTTTTACGTTTAATGAGGCATGCTTTACTTCCAATTATGTGGTCAATTTTGGAATAAGTGTGATGTGGTGCTGAGAAGAATGTATATTCTGTTGATTTGCGGTGGAGAGTTCTGTAGATGTCTATTAGGTTCACTTGGGGCAGAGCTGAGTTCAAGTCCTGGATATCCTTGTTAACTTTCTGTCTCATTGATCTGTCTGATGTTGACAGTGGGATGTTAAAGTGTCCCATTATTATTGTGTGGGAGTCTAAGTCTCTTTGTAAGTCTCTAAGGACTTGCTTTATGAATCTGGGTGCTCCTGTATTGGGTGCATATATATTTAGGATAGTTAGCTCTTCTTGTTGAACTGATCCCTCTACCATTATGTAATGGCCTTCTTTGTCTCTTTTGATCTTTGTTGGTTTAAAGTCTGTTTTATCAGAGGATTGCAACCCCTGCCTTTTTTTGTTTTCCATTTGCTTGGTAGATCTTCCTCTATCCCTTTATTTTGAGCCTATGTATGTCTCTGCATGTGAGATGGGTCTCCTAAATACAGCAAACTGATGGGTCTTGACTCTTTATCCAGTTTGCCAGTCTGTGTCTTTTAATTGGACCATTTGCTTTGCGGTGTCTTACTATCTGATAGAGCAAGTTTTTTATATACTTTCTGTTCTTTAAGAGATCTTGGCTCTGTGTAGCCCTTTATATTTTCTGTGTGCATTTTAGAATCAGCTTGTCAAGTTCTACAAAACAACATTTTAAAAAACTCTATGGTACATTTTGGTTGAGAACATATGAATCTAGAGGTTGAATTGGGGAGAACAGACATTCTTCACATATCTCAAATATTTCATTTCTTTCTTTCTTCTTCCAGTATTCCTGTTACACATATGTTGCACCCTTTGTAATTGTCCCACAATTCTTGGAGGCTCTGTTCCATTTCTTCTCAGTTTTTCTCTTTGCTTTTCAGTTTGGGACGTTTCTATTGACATATTTTCAAGCTCACTGATTCTTTCCTCAGCCGTGTCCGGTCTACTGATGAGCCAAAGGCATTCTTCATGTCTGTTGTAGTGTTTTTTAATCTCTAGCATTTCCTTTTATTACTATCTTAGAGTTTCCATCTCTCTGTTTACATTACCCATCTGTTCTTGCATCTTATCCATTTTTCCCAGTAGAGCCCTCAACATATTAATCATAGTTATTTTAAATTTCTGCTCTGATAATGCCAACATCTCTGCCATATCTGAGTTGAGGAGCATCTGGATTCCTACCAGTGTTGCCTCCAGCTGCAGGCTTCTCCTTCTGAGCTTCTCCTGGTGAGCTGTTGTTCTCTGTATCCACCTATCTCTCTAGTTTTCAAGGCAACAGTTTGCCCTGTGGCCTCAATTCTCTGAGGAACCTAAGAAGAATTGTTAATTTTGAGTTTGTTCAACTTTTTTTCTTGTGTGAAGATGGGGGTGACAACTTCCAAGCTCTTTGTATGACAAACCAGAAACTGGAGGTCCATCCTTTCAATATATGTTTTCCAGCCAGTGAACATGGCATTTCTGTTCAGGTCTTCTGAATTTCTCTTTAAAAAGTTTTATTATTTTCTCTAAAGAGTCTTGCAAATCTTCTATTAGATTTATTCCTAGGTACTTGATATTTGTGTGTTATTATAAATACATCTTCTTTCAAAGTTTAACTATTGCTGGCATATAGAAATACTGATTTTTAATAGCTTTATTGTGACATTTGCATACTATAAAGTTAATCTATTTGAAGTGTACAATTCAGTAATTTTGTTCTATTTACAGAGTTGTACAGCCATCCCTATAATCTTAGAATATTTTCGCTATACCAGAAAGAAACTCTGTACCTATGTCAAAGATAAACAAAGTTAGACAGTAGTTAAAGTGATAAGGACAAGTTTTAATCAGTAATAACTATTGTAATAGGGAAAAGAGTCCAGTGTGAACTAAAAACTTGTAACAGAGGTGACTGGGCATTTTAAAGAACAATGAGAGAGTAGGGACAGGGGAACTCAGAGTCAGGGAAGTGAACAGAGTCAGGGAAGTGAAAAATTACAAAAAGCTGGAAGGGGCACTGGTCCATATGAAACTCATCTGGGTTTGCTAACTGGCACTTATTGAACAAGTTAGACTCCTACCCTCCCACAGAGGCTGGGAGACAGGGGCTGTATCTTTGGGCGTTGCTGCAACAACAGTAAATTTGTTTGCCAGCCTTGACTTTTCTCAAGCAGGCACTTTATAAGGGGGTGCAAGGTCATCCTAGAGACATGGCCTTGAGCTGTTGGAAACCATTTAGTGTTTAATTCAAGTCTGTACAGGCCAAGGTGGATGCCTAGTTGAGAAGAGGGCTCAGAGGAGCCTGACTAGAGAGTTTGGTTGAGGAGATAATCTTTATTACCCAATAGCAATCATTCCCCATTCTTCTCCCTCACAGACAACCACTAATCTACTTTTTGTCTGTACAGATCTGCCTATTCTGGACATTTCTTATCAATGGGATCATACTCTACAGGAGTCCCCAACTCCTGGGCCATGAACTGATACTGGTCCAATGGCATGTTAGGAACCGGGCCACACAGCAGGAAGGAACAAAGCTTCATCTGTATTTATAGCTGCTCCCTATCAGTTGCAGCACCGCCTGAGCTCCACCTCCCGTCAGATCAGCAGGGGCATTAGATTCTCATAAAAACATGATCCCTATTGTGAACCGCACATGTGAGGGATCTAGGCTGCATGCTCCTTATGAGAATCTAATGCCTGATGATCTGTCACTGTCTCCCATCACCCCAGATTGGGAGTGTCTAGTTGCTGGAAAATAAGCTTAGGGCTCCCACTGATTCTACATTATGGTGAGTTGTACATTAGCATTATATGTTACAACGTAATAATAATAGAAATAAAGTGCACAATAAATGTAATTTGCTTGAATCCTGAAACCACCCCGCTACCCACCACACCATCTGTGGAAAAACTGACTTCCATGAAACCTGTCCTTGGTGGCAGAAGTTGGGAATCACTGATACAATAAATAACTGCCTTCTTTCTCTTAGCATAATGCTTTTAAGGTTCATCCATTTGTAACATGTATCAGTAATTCATTCCTTTTTATAGCTGAGTAATATTCCTCTGTATGGATCTACTATATTTTGTTTATCCATTCATCATTCGATGGACATTTTGGTTGTTTGCGCTTTTGGCTATTATGAATAATGCTACTATAAGCATTTATGTACAAGTTCTTGTACTTACAAGTTCTTCTTGTTGGCAGCCTTGACTTTTCTCAAGCAGACACTTTATAAGGGGTTGTAGGGTCATCCTAGAGATGATCTTTTTCTTTCTTTAGGGTAGATATCTAGGAATGAAATTTCTGGCTCATGTGGTAACTTGGTATTTTGAGAGATTGTCAAACTGTTTTCCAAAGTGACTGCACCATTTTACATTTCCACTAGTATAAGGTTTCGATTTTACATTCCCACTATGTATAAGGTTTCCAGTTTCTTCACATCCTTACCAATGCTTGTTACTGGCTGTCTTTTTTTTTTTTTTTTTTTTCATCCTAGCCATATGATAGGGGATATGAAGTGGTATCTTACTGTGGGATTGATTTACATTTCCCCCTAAAATCCCAGCACTTTGGGAGGCTGAGATAGGAGAATCCCTTGAGTCCAGGAGTTTGAGACCAGCCTGGGTAACATAGTGAAACCCCATCTCTGTAAAAAAAAATCAAAAATATTAGCCAGACATGATGTTGCATGCCTGTGGTCCCAGCTTCTCGGAAGGCTGAGGTGAGAGGACACTTGAGCCTAGGAGGTGGAGGTTGCAGTGAGCCATGATTGCACCACTGCACTCCAGCCTGGATGATGAAGAGAGATCCTGTCTCAAAAAATAAAATAAAAAATTTAAAAAATGATCTACATTCTCCTAATGACTAATAATGATGAGCATCTTTTTCATGTGCTTATGAGCCATTTGTATATCTTTCTTCAAGAAGTGTCTTTTCAAATCTTTGCCCATTTTTAAATTGGGTTGTCTTTTTATTATTGAGTTTCAAGAGTTCTTTATATATTCTGTATATCAGATTATTATCAGATATATGATTTGCAAATATTTTTCTCAATCTATGTTTGCTTTCCTACTTACTTGATAATGTTCTTTGAAAACAAAAGTTTTAAAATTTGATAAAGTCCAACTTATCAATCTTTTTTAATAATTGTGCTTTTCACTGCATATAAGAAATCATTACCTAACCCATGATTGCAAAGACTTACTTCTGTGCTTCCTTCCAAGAATTTTATAGTTTTAGTTCTTAATATTTACATCTGTCATCCACCCTGAGTTAATTTTTTTTTTTTTTTTTTTTTTTTTGAGACAGGGTCTCACTTTATGACCCAGGCTGGAGTGCCGTGATGCAATCATGGCTCACTGCAGCCTCAACTTCCCAAGCTCAAGCACTGCTCCCACCTTAGCCTCCTGGAATGATTTTCTTTATCTCATTTTCAGAGTATTTATTGCTAGTGTATAGAGATGGAAATTGATTATTGTACATTGATCTTGTATCCAGCAACTTTGCTAGAGAAATGTAACTGATTTTTTTTTATTATACTTTATGTTCTAGGGTACATGTGTGCAACGTGCAGGTTTGTTACATATGTATACATGTGCCATGTTGGTGTGCTGCACCCATTAACTCATCATTTACATTAGGTGTATCTCCTAATACTATCCTTCCCCTCTCCCCCACCCCACAACAGGCCCCCGTGTGTGATGTTCCCCTTCCTGTGTTCAAGTGTTCTCATTGTTCAGTTCCCACCTATGAGTGAGAACATGCAGTGTTTGGTTTTCTGTTCTTGTGATAGTTTGCTGAGAATGATGGTTTCCAGCTGCATCCATGTCCCTACAAAGGACATGAACTTATCCTTTTTTATGGCTGCATAGTATTCCATGATGTATATGTGCCACATTTTCTTAATCCAGTCTGTCATTGATGGACATTTGGGTTGGTTCCAAGTCTTTGCTATTGTGACTAGTGCCTCAATAAACATACGTGTGCATGTGTCTTTATAGCAGCATGATTTATAATCCTTTGGGTATATACCCAGTAATGGGATGGCTGGGTCAAATGGTATCTGTAGTTCTAGATCCCTGAGGAATCGCCACACTGTCCTCCACAATGGTTGAACTAGTTTATGGTCCCATCAACAGTGTAAAAGCATTCCTATTTCTCCACATCCTCTCCCGCACCTGTTGTTTTCTGACTTTAATGATTGCCATTCTCACTAGTGTGAGATGGTATCTCCCTGTGGTTTTGATTTGCATTTCTCTGATGGCTGGTGATGATGAACATTTTTTCATGTGTCTGTTGGCTGCATAAATGTCTTCTTTTGAGAAGTGTCTGTTCATATCCTTTGCCCACTTTTGGATGGGGTTGTTTGTTTTTTTTCTTGTAAATTTGTTTGGGTTCTTTGTAGGTTCTGGTTATTAGCCCTTTGTCAGATGAGTAGATTGCAAAAATTTTCTCCCATTCTGTAGGTTGCCTGTTCACTCTGATGGTATTTTATTTTTATTTTTATTTTTATTTTTTGCTGTGCAGAAGCTCTTTAGTTTAATTAGATCCCATTTGTCAATTTTAGCTTTTGTTGCCATTGCTTTTGGTGTTTTAGACATGAAGTCCTTGCCCATGCCTATGTCCTGAATGGTATTGCCTAGGTTTTCTTCTAGGGTTTTTATGGTTTTAGGTCTAACATTTAAGTCTCTAATCCATCTTGAATAACTTTTTGTGTAAGGTGTAAGGAAGGGATCCAGTTTCAGCCTTCTACTTATGGCTAGCCAGTTTTCCCAGCACCATTTATTAAATAGGGAATCCTTTCCCCATTTCTTGTTTTTGTCAGGTTTGTCAAAGATCAGATGGCTGTAGATGTGTGGTATTATTTCTGAGGACTCTGTTCTGTTCCATTAGTCTATATCTCTGTTTTGGTACCAGTACCATGCTTTTAGTTACTGTAGACTTGTAGGATAGTCTGAAGTCAGGCAGCATGATGCCTCCAGCTTTGTTCTTTTGGCTTAGGATTATCTTGGCAATGTGGGCTCCTTTTTGGTTCCATATGAACTTCCAAGTAGTTTTTTCCAATTCTGTGAAGAAAGTCATTGGTAGCTTAATGGGGATGGCATTGAATCTAAAAATTACCTTGGGCAGTGTGGCCATTTTCATGATATTGATTTTTCCTATCCATGAGCATGGAATGTTCTTCCATTTGTTTGTGTCCTCTTTTATTTCATTGAGCAGTGGTTTGTAGTTCTGCTTGAAGAGGTCCTTCACATCCCTTGTAAGTTGGATTCCTAGGTATTTTATTCTCTTTAAAGCAATTGTGAATGGGAGTTCACTCATGATTTGGCTCTCTGTCTGTTTGTCTGTTATTGGTGTATAAGAATGCCTGTGAATTTTGCACATTGATTTTGTATCCTGAGACTTTGCTGAAGTTGCTTATCAGCTTAAGGAGATTTTGGGCTGAGACAGTGGGGTTTTCTAAATATATAATCATGTCATCTGCAAACAGGGACAATTTGACTTCCTCTTTTCCTAATTGAATACCCTTTATTTCTTTCTCTTGCCTGATTGCCCAGCCAGAACTTCCAACACTATGTTGAATATGAGTGTTGAGAGAGGGCATCCCTGTCTTGTGCCAGTTTTCAAGGGGAGTGCTTCCAGTTTTTGCCCATTCAGTATGATATTGGCTGTGGGTTTGTCATAAATAGCTCTTATTATTTTGAGATACGTTCCATCAATACCGAATTTATTGAGAGTTTTTAGCATGAAGGGCTGTTGAATTTTGTCAAAGGCCTTTTCTGCATCTATTGAGATAATCATGTGGTTTTTGTCTTTGGTTCTGTTTATGTGCTGGATTACATTTATTGATTTGCGTATATTGAACCAACCTTGCATATCAGGGATGAAGCCCACTTGATCATGGTGGATAATAAGCTTTTTAAATGTGCTGCTGGATTCAGTTTGCCAGTATATTATTGAGGATTTTTGCATCGATGTTCATCAGGGATATTGGTCTAAAATTCTCTTTTTTTGTTGTGTCTCTGCCAGGCTTTGGTATCAGGATGATGTTGGCCTCATAAAATGAGTTAGGGAGGATTCCCTCTTTTTCTATTGATTGGAATAGTTTCAGAATGAATAGTACCAGCTCCTCCTTGTACCTCTGGTAGAATTTGGCTGTGAATCCATCTGGTCCTAGACTTTTCTTTTGGTTGGTAGGCTATTAATTATTGCCTCAATTTCAGAGTCTGTTATTGGTCTATTCAGGGATTCAACTTCTTCCTGGTTTAGTCTTGGGAGAGTGTATGTGTCCAGGAATTTATCCATTTCTTCTAGGTTTTCTAGTTTATTTGCGTAGAGGTGTTTATAGTATTCTCTGTTGGTACTTTGTATTTCTGTGGGGTTGGTGGTGATATCCCCTTTATCATTTTTTATTGCGTCTATTTGATTATTCTCTCTTTTCTTCTTTATTAGTTTTGCTAGTGGTCTATCAATTTTGTTTATCTTTTCAAAAACCAGCTCCTGGATTCATTGATTTTTTGAAGGGTTTTTTGTGTCTCTATCTCGTCCAGTTTTGCTCTAATCTTAGTTATTTCTTGCCTCCTGCTAGCTTTTGAACATGTTTTCTCTTGCTTCTCTAGTTCTTTTAATTGTGATATTAGGGTGTCAATTTTAGATCTTTCCTGCTTTCTCTTGTGGGCATTCAGTTCTATAAATTTCCCTCTACACACTGCTTTAAATGTGTCCCAGAGATTCTGGTATGTTGTATCTTTGTTCTCATTGGTTTCAAAGAACATCTTTATTTCTGCCTTCGTTTTGTTATGTACCCAGTAGTCATTCAGGAACAGGTTGTTCAGTTTCCATGTAGTTGGACGATTTTGATTGAGTTTCTTAATCCTGAGTTCTAGTTTGATTGCACTGTGGTCAGAGAGACAGTTTGTTATAATTTCTGTTTTTTACATTTGCTGAAGAGTGCTTTACTTCCAACTATGTGGTCAGTTTTGGAATAAGTGTGATGTGGTGCTGAGAAGAATGTATATTCTGTTGATTTGCGGTGGAGAGTTCTGTAGACGTCTATTAGGTCTGCTTGGTGCAGAGTTGAGTTCAATTCCTGGATATCCTTGTTAACTTCCTGTCTCGTTGATCTGTCTGATGTTGACAGTGGGATGTTAAAGTGTCCCATTATTATTGTGTGGGAGTCTAAGTCTCTTTGTAAGTCTCTATGGACTTGCTTTATGAATCTGGGTGCTCCTGTATTGGGTGCATATATATTTAGGATAGTTAGCTCTTCTTGTTGAATTGATCCCTTTACCATTATGTAATGGCCTTCTTTGTCTCTTTTGATCTTTGTTGGTTTAAAGTCTGTTTTATCAGAGACTAGGATTGCAACCCCTGCCTTTTTTTGTTTTCCGTTTGCTTGGTAGATCTTCCTCTATCCCTTTATTTTGAGCCTATGTGTGTCTCTGCACGTGAGATAGGTCTCCTGAATACAGCAGACTGATGGGTCTTCAGCTCTATCAGGTCATTTAAGGACTTTTCTACGTTGGTTATTCTAGTTAGCCATTCGTCAAATCTTTTTTCAAGGTTTTTAGCTTCTTTGAGATGGGTTCGAACTTCCTCCTTTCGCTCAGAGAAGTTTGATCATCTGAAGCCTTCTTCTCTCAACTTGTCAAAGTCATTCTCTGTCCAGCTTTGTTCCGTTGCTGGCGAGGAGCTGCATTCCTTTGGAGGGGCAGAGGTGCTCGATTTTTAGAATTTTCAGCCTTTCTGCACTGCTTTTTCCCCATCTTTGTGGTTTTCTCTACCTTTGGTCTTTGATGATGGTGACGTACAGATGGGGTTTTGGTGTGGGTGTCCTTTCTGTTTGTTAGTTTTCCTTCTAACAGTCAGGACCCTCAGCTGCAGGTCTGTTGGAGTTTGCTCGAGGTCCACTCCAGACCCTGTTTGCCTGGGTATCAGCCACGGAGGCTGCAGAAGAGTGAATACTGCTGAACAGCAATTTTTGCTGCCTGATCGTTCCTCTAGAAGCTTCGAGTCAGAGGTGTACCTGGCCGTGTGAGGTATGAGGTGTCAGTCTGCCCCTAGTGGGTGGTGTCTCCCAATTAGGCTACTTGGGGGTCAGGGACCCACTTGAGCAGGCAGTTTGTCTGTTCTCAGATCTCAAACTCCGTGCTGGGAGAACCACTACTCTCTTCAAAGCTGTCAGACAGGGACATTTAAATCTGCAGAGGTTTCTGCTGCCTGTTGTTTGGCTATGCCCTGTCCCCAGAGTTGGAGTCTATAGAGGCAGGCAGGCCTCCTTGAGCTGTGGTGAGCTCCACCCAGTTCGAGCTTCCCGGCTGCTTTGTTTACCTACTCAAGCCTGAGCAAGGGCAGGCGCCCCTCCGCCAGCCTCCCCTCCGCCAGCCTCCCTGCTACCTTGCAGTTAGATCTCAGACTGCTGTGCTAGCAATGAGGGAGGCTCTGTGGGTGCGGGAACCTCCGAGCCAGGTGTGGGATATAATCTTCTGGTATGCTGTTTGCTAAGACTCTTGGTAAAGCACAGTATTAGGGTGGGAATGACCTGATTTTTCAGGTGTTGTGTGTCAGGGTTTCCCTTGGCTAGGAAAGGGAATTCCCTTCTCCCTTGCACTTTCCGGGTGAGGCGATGCCTCACCTTGCTTCAGCTCTCACTCGGTGGGCTGCACCCACTGTCCTGCAGCCACTGTCCGACATGCCCCAGTGAGCTGAACCCAGTACCTCAGTTGGAAATGCAGAAATCACCCATCTTCTGTGTCGCTCATGCTGGGAGCTGGAGGCTGGAGCTGTTCCTATTCCGTCATCTTGGAACCACCCCCCGAGAAATGTAATTGATTTTTTTATACTGAATTTGGACCCAGCAAATTTGTTAAACTCTCTTATTAATGGTATTACTTTTTCTATAGATTATTTTGGATTTTCCATATAAATAATATTATCTGCAAATAATAACAATCTTGTTTCATCTTTTCCATCAACACATTATATAAAAAACTTTATTGTGGCAAAATACACATAACATAAAATTTACTATCTTAACCAGTTTTAAGTGTCCAGTTAAGTGGTATTAAGTACATTAGTATTATTGTGCAACCAGCATCACCATCCATCTCCAGAACTCTTTTCATCTTGCAAAACTGAAAATCTACATCCATTAAATAACCCTCCACCATTCTCTCCTCTCTCCAGTCCCTGGAAACTACTGTTCTGCTTTCTGTCTCTATAATTTTGACTACTCTAGGTACCTCATATAACTGGAATCATGCAGCATTTGTTGCCCAGGCTAGTCTTGCACTCTTGGCTTTAAGCGATACTCCAACCATGGCTTCCTGAAGTGGTAGGATTAGAGGAGTGAGCCACCTCACCCAGCCTCTGTTCTTTTTATATATATATATATATATATTTTTTTTCATTTTATTCTCTATGTTTTTCAGATTGGATAATTTCTACTGACCTATCTTCAAGTTCTCTGCTTTTTCTCTCTATCCTCTCCGTTCTTTTGCTAAACCCAGAACATGGATTGGTTCTGTTATTGTATTGTTGGTTCTTGTATTGTTTAGCTCCAGACTATCCATGTGGTTCTTTATATCTGCTACTTTTTTGTTGTTGTTGAGACTCTCTTACATTCATTTTAATAGTGTTTATCCTTACTTTTATAGCATATTATAATAGCTATTTTAAGGTTTTTGTCAGATAATCTTAATATTTATGTCATATTGATGTTGGCATCTGTTGACTGCCTTTTTCCATGAGAGTTAAGATGTTCCTAGTTTTTTTGCATGCCAAGTGATTTTTATTGTGTCCTGGCCATTTTCAATATTATGTTATGGAATTCTGAGTCTTATTTAAATTCTCTGGAAAATATTGATACTTTGTTTTTAGGGGCAGTCAACTCAGTTGAGTTCAGACTGCAAGTTTTAACCAGGCTTCTATAGTTCGTGGTTTCAAATGAGTTCTATTTACAAAATCTTTGCAGGGCTATTCAGATTTGTCCTGCATGTATGCCACCCAGTGGGCAGTCTGGGTCCCGGGAAGCAGTCTATCTCCTAATTTAGTTCTCAAATTTTTTGGTAAGCTGTTTATTGTGGCAAAATACACATAACATAAAAACCGTGCATGCATAGTTAGAGGTGAGCCCAGGATTTCATAAACAACTCTATGGGGTTGATTTCCCAAGTTCCTACCTCTCTGCAATCTCCCTTATACTTCCTGTTTCCCCGGGATTCCTCATTCTGCTTCTCTGGCTAGGAAACTAACACTAGGGCTTTAGTTACCCTGCTTCCCATAACTGCACCAAAATCTTAGGCCAAGTGGCAGGAGGACAGAAAGAAGACAACAACAATGGTAGGAGTTTGCCTCACCCTCTTGGGACACTTTTGGGACCATAGATATTCTAATAAAAGAGTAAGGCTCCTCACTTCAAAATTTTAGGCTTATGTAAATATCCTTTCCTGGAGTTTTCTATTCATAACCTTTGCCTTTTTTTCTATTGGGTGGCTTGTCTCTTTTGTCTCTTCTTTTCACTGTAGTTCATTATATATTCTGAATGTTATTTATTGTCTAGTATGTATTTGTACTTATTATGCAAATATTTTCAGTCTATAATTAGGTTTTTTTAGCTTAGTTTTGTTATGGTCAAATTTTTCAGTTTTTTCCTTTTTGTAGTTTTTGCACTATGTCCTAAGAACTTCTTCTCTGCTGATTATAAACACAGCCTAACTTTTCTCCCTGTACTTTATACATGTCTTATTTATTTTCTATTTAGTTTTTTAATTTACCCACAATTATATTTGTGAGGAGAAAAGGTAAGTTTATTCTGTTTTGCCCTTCTACAATAGGTAGCTATTTGTCCCCAAATCGTCGACTGAATATTCCATCCTTTTAAAAACTCATTTGCAATGCTGCTTTTACTATACTCGATTTCCATACATGTATGAGTTTATTATTATCTATTTTGTATTTAGTTTATTTATTGATACCCAAATCAGTACCATGTAGTTATAATTATAGTTTGATAGTATACTTTTTAATATTATAGAATATATTCCTCTCACTGCTTTTTTCTTTTCTTTTCAAATAATTTTGGCTATTCTTACACATTTTCTCTTTCAGGTGAATTTTGGAATCTCTTATAAAATTTCTTTAAACATTTCTATTGTAATTGTAGATAATAATTACATTTTAGAGAATTGACATGTTAACAATTAGAATCATCCTATTCAGTATCACAGCACATTTTCCCATTATAATGAACTTTTTAATGTTCTCCAAAATTTCATTGTTTGCTTTATATAGGTCTTTAATAATTCCAAATTTTATTATTAGCTATTGTTATGTTATACTAATACATTATGAACCTAGAAATAGAAATTTTATAGATTTTTGAGAAAATGAATGGGGATTTAAAAAGTTATTGCCCTAAAATTGGTTTTCTGGTATAAAAGTAAATAACTAACTTTTTGATGATACTAAGCTCCCTCGCTATACTCTCTTACTTGTTCTAACAATTTAACAGTTGGTTTTATGGAATTTTCAATGCATATGGTTATGCTGCCAATAGATAACAGTTTTGTCTGTTTATATTTTGTCTGGATTTATATGTTATTTCTTTTTTCTCTCTTGGCAAATACATTCAGGACAATCTTTAATATTGGCAGTGATAACTTTCATCCTGGCATTGTTCTTTACATCAGTGGGAACACTTCCCCGGTTTCACCACTTACTATGATGTCTTCTGTAGTTTTCTGGGAAATCCCCCCCTTTTTTCCCCTAATTTCATCATTCTTAATATCAAAGTTTCCATCAGAAAGAGATTTTGAATTTTAAAATTATTCTTACAGGAGAGGGATCAAGATGGCTGCTAGACGCAGGTAGTATGTGCCTCCTCTGAGGAGAGGAACCGGAATAGTACAATACTCACATTTCAAACAGAGCATCTAGAAGAGTATGCCAGGATTCACCAGAGAAGAGATTGGAATCACCAGAAGTAAGGAGAGGGTTGGAGTCAGGCAGCTTGCCTGGCAGAGCACTGACGGAATCGTGAGAGGCTCCTGGATGCAGGGAAGCAAAAAGACAGAAACCCCCAGGGCTTGGCTGTTACAATCTTGGCCACAGTAGAAACCCACTAGGAACTTGGGCGTAACATAAGGAGCTGCCTAAAGATTGCAGAGAGATGTTGCTCCAGAGAGGGAACTCTCACAGGCATCTGAGCCCAGAGCAGCCTCAGCTGGGCACCATTTTGAGAGCTTAGATACGAGGGATCTACAGATGATGGCTGTTGCCATTGCATTGCTCCAAGGAGGGTGCGGGGGAGACTAGGCACTCCCACACACCCTTGGGAGGGTCTCTATCACCCTACTGAGGCTGCTGTTGAGAATGAAATGTGAGCAGACTGCACTCCCTACAGCTGCTTGCCTGGGAGGGACCCCGCCTTCTCTAGTCTCAGGCCCACGGTGCCACCTTGAGGATTTGACACTGGGCTGTGACTTGCCCTCAGGCTGAGTTCAGACTTACCTGGCAGTACCTGTTGCCTGGCCAAGGAAGGTCAGGGAAACCAGGCTCTCCTATGCATATCTGGGACAAAACCCACTGCCCTACAATAGGCGGCTGTGAAACTGAGACATGAGCGATACTGTGCTTTCACAGCTTCTCGCTTATGCTGTTTGCCTGAGAGAAGCCCCACCCTCTCTGGTGACAAGTCCACAGCTGGCACCATTTTGAGAGTTTAATGTTGGGCTATGCCCTGCCCTCAGGCAGAGTTCAAGTTGATGAAGCTGCAGCTGCCATCCATCTGAGGAAGGACAAGA
Organism: Piliocolobus tephrosceles; assembly: GCF_002776525.5. Lineage (NCBI taxonomy): Eukaryota > Metazoa > Chordata > Mammalia > Primates > Cercopithecidae > Piliocolobus > Piliocolobus tephrosceles. The sequence continues at coordinate 156,534,691 of NC_045435.1, read as the reverse complement.
AAACCAAGCTTTTCTGCATGTTCCTAGGACAATACCTATCACTCTGCTATAGGCTGCTATGAGACTGAGACTTGAGTTGGGCCACACTGTCTACAGCTTCTAGCCTGTGCTACCCACCCTATCCTTTCAGAAACTCACAGCTGGCACCATTTTGAGTTTAATGATGGGCTGTGCCCCATCCTTGAGCCAAGTTCCAAGTGATGCACTGCAGCTGCCACCCAGCTGGGAAGGGGACAGGAGAGATTAAGCTCTCCTAAGAGCATTCAGGACAATATCCACTGCCCTGCTACAGGAGGCTGAGGACCTAGGGACTAGCCCAGCCAACCCGTAGCAGCTTCCAGCAACACCAACACAGACTGCTTGGATCCCAGTTGGATGTTCCATGACCACTACTGTCACCACCCACACAACACCAGCTGCCCATTGGACTGAAAACCCACCCACACTCCTGGCCCACCACTGTCACTACTAACTTCAAAGCAAGCCACCTGGAGGCCAAGAATCAGCTCTCTAGAACCCACTAACACTAGAGCCAGTACAAGCTGCTCTGGAGCCTACAAACAGGCACATTCACCCCACTGCTGCTGCTGTTGGGTGAAGACTAGTCCAGTTGACATCCAAGTCCCCAGAAAACTTTACCACAACCTCAGCTAATCACTGTACCTGAAGCCACCAAGGAAGTCACAGATACCATGGACCCTTGTACTGCCAGATAAGCCATACTAAGATCACACTATCGCAGGCATCCAGAATCAAAGCCAAAGTATCATCATATTCAACCAACTACATACATACATTTTCAGGAAAAATTTCTCCCCTATGAAAGCAATTTCAAAAGCTGGAACAAGAGACTACTACACCAGATGTGCAGATATCAATGGAAGGACACAGGAAACATGAAAAAGCAGGGAAACATGATGGCACTAAAGGACTGCAACAATTGTCCAGCAATAGATCTCAATAACAAAGAATTTCTCAAAATGCCAGGTAAATAATTCAAATTATCGACTTTAAAGAAGCTTAATGGGATGCAAGAGAAATCTGAAAATCAATACAAACAAATCAGAATATCAATTCAGGATATGAATGAGAAATTTACTAAGAAAATATCTCTTTTTAAAAAAGTGGAAATTTTGGAATTAAAAAAATCATTGAAGGAAATACAAAATACACCCAAAACTTCAGTAATAAACTAGACCAGAAGAAAGAATGTCACAACTTGAAGACAAATCTTTTGAAATAATCTAGTCAGAGAAAAATAAGGAAGAAAAGAATAAAAAAGAATGAACAAAGGCTTTGAGATATCTAGGACTGCATGCAGTGGCCAAACTAATGAATTACTGGTATTCTAAATAGGGAAGAGAGATCACAAAGTTTAGGAAATCTATTTAAAGAAGTAATTGATGAAAACTTCCCAAGTCTAACAAGACAGACATCAGACCACAAGGCCCAGCAGTCCCCATGCAAATACATTGCAAAAAGGACTTCACCATGGAATATTATATTCAGAACGTCTAGAGTTAAAGTGAAAGAAAGAATGTTAAATTACAAAAAGAAAAGCACCTAGTCACCTATAAAGAAAACCTCATCAGACTCACTTTTCAGCAGAAACCTCACAGGCCAGAAGAAAATGGGAAGGCATTTTCAAAGTGTTGAAAGAAAAAAAAATCAGCAAAGAACTTTATACGCTGCCAGAATAAGCTTCATAAGTGAAGGAGAAATAAAGTCTTTCCCAGACAAGCAAATGCTGAGGGAATTTGTCACCACTAGAGAGGCCCTACAGGAAATGCTTAAAGGGGTCTAAACATGGAAATTAAAGGTCAATGTTCACCATTATGAAAACACATAGTATAAAACTCACAGTTCTTACAAAACAATTACAATAAGGAGGAAGAGAAAGGAATCAAATGGCAACATGACAAAATTTCGTTAAACCACAAAGACAAAAAGAGAAAAGAAATGAAACAAGAATTTATAAAACAACTTGAAAACAATTAACAATATGACAAAAAGAAAACCTCACATATAAAGATTAACCTTGACTGTAAATAGATTAAATGCTCTATTAATTTAAATGCTCTAAAAATTTCTATAGAGATAGAAATGGGCAGAATGTATTTTTAAAAATAATAATGCAACTATATACTGCCTACAGGAAACTCACCCTACTCATAAAGACACATATAGACAAAGTAAAGGGGTGGAAAAAGATATTCCACACAAATAGAAACCAAAAGCAAGCAGGAGTAGCTATACTTACAGATAAAACAGACTTTAAATTACATATGGCAATAAAAGACAAAGAAAATCATTATATAATGATAAAGGTATCAATTCAACAAAAGGATATAATAATCATATATATATGTATGTGTTGGATATATATATCTCCAGCATTAGAGCACACAAATTCACAAAACAAGTGTTACTAGACCTACAGAAAGAGATAAACAGCAATAAAATAACGGTAGGGGACTTCAGCATCCCACTCAATGCACTAGACAGATCATCAAGACAGAGAATTAACAAAGAAACATTGGACTTAAATTAGACTTGAGACCAAATAGACTTAACAGTCATTTACAGAACATTCTACCCAACAAGTACAGAATATACATTCTTTTCATCAGCCCATGTAACATTCTGCAAGATAGACAACATGTTAGGCCACAAAACAAGTCTTAATAAATTTTTTAAAATGATAATTATATCAAGTATCTCCTCAGACCACAGGGGGATAAAGTTAGAAATCAATACCAAGAGGAACTTCAGAAACTATACAAATACATGAAACTTAGACAGCATGCTCCTGAACTGTCACTGAGTCAATGAAGAAATTACGATGGAAATTTAAAAAATTGAAACAAATGAAAATGGAAACACAATATACCAAAATTTCTGGTACAGAGCAAAAGCAGTGCTAAGAGGGAATTTTATGACATTAAATGCCTACATCAAATAAGTAGAAAGAGCATGAATTAACAACTAAATATTGCACCTCAAGGAACTAGAGGAACAAGTACAAACCCAAAGATAGCAGAAGAAAAGAAATAATGAAGATCATAGTAGAACTAAATGAAATAGAGACCAAAAAACAATACAAGGGATCAACAAAATGAAAAGTTGTTTCTTCAAAAAGATAAACAAATTGATAAACCACTACCTAGACTAACCAAGAAAAGAAGAGAGAAGATCCAAATAAACACAATCAGAATTGGAAAAGAAGACATTCCAACTGATATCACAGGAATACAAAATATCACCAGAGACAATTATGAACAATGATACACTCACAAACTAGATAATCTAGAGAAAATGGATATATTCCTGGAAATGTACAACCTCCTGAGATTGAACCAGGAAGAAATAGAACTCTTGAAGAGACCAATAGTGAGTAGCAATATTGAATCAGTAATAGAAAAATTTCCTCACACACAAAAAAGCCTGGGACCAGATGAATTCACAGCTGAATTCTACCAAACATACAAAGAAGAACTAATACCAATCCTCCTGAATCTATACTAACAAATCAAGGAGGAGGGATTTCTCCGTAACTCATTCTATGAAGCCAGTATAACTCTGATACCAAAACCAGACAAGAACACAACACAAATAGAAAACTTCAGACCAGTAACCCTGATGAACATCAATGCAAATATCCTCAAGAAAATACTATCAGGTGGGATTTATCCCAGGGATTCAAGGATGGTTCAACATACACAAATAAATAAATGTGATACATCACACAAACAGAATTAAGGACAAAAACTGTATTATCATCTCAGTAGATACAGAAAGAAGCTTTTGATAAAATTCAGCATCTTTCCATGATAAAAATCCTCGACAAACTAGGCATAGAAGGAATATACCTCATTATAATACAGGCAATATATGACAAACACACAACCAACATTATACTTAATGGGAAAAGTTGAAAGCATTTCCTCTAAGAACTGGAACAAGACAAAGAAGCTCACTTTTACCACTCTTATTCAACATAGTATTGGAAGTACTTGCCAGAGAAATCAAGCAAGAGGAAATAAAAGCCATCTAAATTGGAAAAGAGGAAGTCAAATTATCCCTGTTCACTGATGATCTTATATCTAGAAAAGCCTAAAGACTTCACCAAAAACAAACAAACAAACAAACAAAACCTCCTAAATTTGACAAATGAATTTAGTGAAGTTTCAAGTAACCAAGGAGGTGAAAGATCTTTATAAGGAGAACTAAAAAACACTGATGAAAGAAACCATAGATGACATAAACAAATGGAAAAACATCCAATGCTCATGGATTGGAAGAATCAATATAATTAAAATGACCGTATTATCCAAAGCAATCTGCAAATTCAAAACAATTCTATCAAATTATCAACATCATTTTTCACAGAATTAGAATAAACAATTCTAAAACTCATATGGAACCAACGAAGAGCCCAAATAGCCAATGGAATCCTAAGCAAAAAGAACAAAGCTGGAGGCATCACATTACCTGACTTCAAATTATACTACAAGGTTGTAGTAACCAAGACAGCATGGTACTCACATAAAAATAGACACACAAATTAATGGAACAGAACAGAGAACCCAGACATAAAGCCACACACCTGCAACCAATTGATCTTCAACAAAGTCAACAAAAATATACACTAGAGAAAGGACACCCTATGTAATAAATGCTGCTGGGAAAATTGGATAACCAAATGCAGAAGAATGAAACTGAACTGATACCTCTCATCATATACAAAAATTAACTCAAGATGGATTAAAGACCTAAATGTAAGACCTGAAACTATAAAAATCCTGGCAGAAACCTAGAGAAAACTTATGGACATTGGCCTAGGCAAAGAATTTATGACCAAGTCCTCAAAAGCAAACACAACACAACAAAAATAGACAAATGAGACTTAATTAAATTAAAATGCTTCTGGATAGCAAAAGAAACAATCTGCGGAGTAAGCAGACAACCTGCAGAATGGGAACAAATTTTGCAAACTATGCATCTGACAAAGGGCTAATATCCAGAATCTAAAATGAATTCAAACAGCTCAAGAAGCAAAAACTAAATCATCCCATTAAAAAGTAGTCACAGGACATGAACATATAGTGTTCAAAAGAAGGCATACAAGTGGCCAACAAACATTAAAAAATGCTCAACATCAATAATCACCAGAGAAATGCAAATTAAAACTGTAATGACATATTATCTTACGCCAGTCAGAATGGTGATTATTAAACAGTCAAAAAACAACAGATGTTGGTGAGGATGCCGAGAAAAAGGGATGCTTATACATTGCTGGTGGGTATATAAATTAGTACAAGCTTCGTGGAAAACAGTATGGAGATATTTTAAAGAACCAAAAATAGAACTACCATTCAATCCAGCAAGCTCACTGCTGAATATATACCCAAAGGGAAAGAAACCATTGTATCAAAAAGATATCTGCCCTCATGTTTATTGCAGCAAAGATATCAACCTGGCCGGGCGCAGTGGCTCACGCCTGCAATCCCAGCACTCTGGGGGGCCGAGGTGGGTGGATCATAAGGTCAGGAGATCGAGACCATCCTGGCTAACATGGTGAAACCCCATCTCTACTAAAAATACAAAAAATTACCTGGGCATGGTGGTGGGTGCCTGTAGTCCCAGCTACTCAGGATACTGAGGCAGAGTGGCATGAACCGGAAGGCAGAGCTTGCAGTGAGCCGAGATCATGCCACTGCACTCCAGCCTGGGCAACAGAGCGAGACTCCATATCAAAAAAAAAAAAAAAAAAAAAAAGAA